>NW_026777974.1:0-63117 GCF_028023285.1 Balaenoptera ricei
GTACCCTAATCCTAACCCGTACCCTGAACCGAGCCCTAACCCTAACACTAACCCTAACCCTAACCCTAACCCATACCCTACGCCGTACCCGAACCCCTCCCCGAACCCGTACCCTAAGCCGTACCCTAAGCCTAACCCTAAGCCTAACCCTAACCCTAGGCTACCCTTGACTGCTTCTGCCTCCAATAGATTTCCTAAGCACTAGTGTTTTAAGGAACGGCTTAAAAACAGAATCCTAATGTGATTTCTTTATAATGGGTGTGTTCCTTATCTTATCCTACTGTCTAAACTCTTCTCCATGGCTGGACCCCCAAATAATATTCCTTTACGTGCTAAGGGGTATCTAGAGAGTGGGATAGGTTTAATAACTACCCTAACCCTAACGCGTACCCTAACCCTAACCCCTACCCTACCCCTAACACGTACCCTAATCCTAACCCGTAACCTAAACTGAGCCCTAACCCTAACACTAACCCTAACCCTAACCCTAACCCATACCCTACACCGTACCCGAACCCCTCCCCGAAACCGTACCCTAAGCCGAACCCTAACCCTAACCCTAAGCCTAACCCTAACCCTAGGCTACCCTTGACTGCTTCTGCCTCCAATAGATTTCCTAAGCACTAGTGTTTGAAGGAACAGCTTAAAAAGAGAATCCTAATGTGATTTCTTTATAATGGGTGTCTTCCTTATCTTATCCTAGTGTCTAAACTCTTCTCCATGGCTGGACCCCCAAATAATATTCCTTTACGTGCTAAGGGGTATCTAGAGAGTGGGATAGGTTTAATAACTACCCTAACCCTAACGCGTACCCTAACCCTAACCCCTACCCTAACCCTAAAACGTACCCTAATCCTAACCCGTACACTAAACCGAGCCCTAACCCTAACTCAAACCCTAACCCTAACCCATACCCTACGCCGTACCCGAACCCCTCCCCGAACCCGTACCCTAAGCCGTACCCTAAGCCTAACCCTAAGCCTAACCCTAACCCTAGGCTACCCTTGACTGCTTCTGCCTCCAATAGATTTCCTAAGCACTAGTGTTTGAAGGAACAGCTTAAAAAGAGAATCCTAATGTGATTTCTTTATAATGGGTGTGTTCCTTATCTTATCCTAGTGTCTAAACTCTTCTCCATGGCTGGACCCGCAAATAATATTCCTTTACGTGCTAAGGGGTATCTAGAGAGTGGGATAGGTTTAATAACTACCCTAACCCTAACGCGTACCCTAACCCTAACCCCTACCCTAACCCTAAAACGTACCCTAATCCTAACCCGTACACTAAACCGAGCCCTAACCCTAACTCAAACCCTAACCCTAACCCATACCCTACGCCGTACCCGAACCCCTCCCCGAACCCGTACCCTAAGCCGTACCCTAAGCCTAACCCTAAGCCTAACCCTAACCCTAGGCTACCCTTGACTGCTTCTGCCTCCAATAGATTTCCTAAGCACTAGTGTTTGAAGGAACAGCTTAAAAAGAGAATCCTAATGTGATTTCTTTATAATGGGTGTGTTCCTTATCTTATCCTAGTGTCTAAACTCTTCTCCATGGCTGGACCCCCAAATAATATTCCTTTACGTGCTAAGGGGTATCTAGAGAGTGGGATAGGTTTAATAACTACCCTAACCCTAATGCGTACCCTAACCCTAACCCCTACCCTAACCCTAACACGTACCCTAATCCTAACCCATACCCTAAACCGAGCCCTAACCCTAACACGAACCCTAACCCTAACCCTAAACCATACCCTACGCCGTACCCGAACCCCTCCCCGAACCCCTACCCTAAGCCGTACCCTAACCCTAAACCTAAGCCTAACCCTAACCCTAGGCTACCCTTGACTGCTTCTGCCTCCAATAGATTTCCTAAGCACTAGTGTTTTAAGGAACAGCTTAAAAAGCGAATCCTAATGTGATTTCTTTATAATGTATGTGTTCCTTATTTTATCCTAGTGTCTAAACTCTTCTCCATGGCTGGACCCGCAAATAATATTCCTTTACGTGCTAAGGGGTATCTAGAGAGTGGGATAGGTTTAATAACTACCCTAACCCTAACGCGTACCCTAACCCTAACCCCTACCCTAACCCTAACACGTACCCTAATCCTAACCCGTACCCTAAACCGAGCCCTAACCCTAACACTAACCCTAAACCTAACCCTACCCCATACCCTACACCGTACCCGAACCCCTCCCCAAACCCGTACCCTAAGCCGTACCCTAAGCCTAACCCTAAGCCTAACCCTAACCCTAGGCTACCCTTGACTGCTTCTGCCTCCAACAGATTTCCTAAGCACTAGTGTTTGAAGGAACAGCTTAAAAAGAGAATCCTAATGTGATTTCTTTATAATGGGTGTGTTCCTTATCTTATCCTAGTGTCTAAACTCTTCTCCATGGCTGGACCCCCAAATAATATTCCTTTACGTGCTAAGGGGTATCTAGAGAGTGGGATAGGTTTAATAACTACCCTAACCCTAACACGTACCCTAACCCTAACCCCTACCCTAACCCTAACACGTACCCTAATCCTAACCCGTACCCTAAACCGAGCCCTAACCCTAACACTAACCCTAACCCTAACCCTAACCCATACCCTACGCCGTACCCGAACCCCTCCCCGAACCCGTAGCCTAAGCCGTACCCTAAGCCTAACCCTAAGCCTAACCCTAACCCTAGGCTACCCTTGACTGCTTCTGCCTCCAATAGATTTCCTAAGCACTAGTGTTTGAAGGAACAGCTTAAAAAGAGAATCCTAATGTGATTTCTTTATAATGGGTGTGTTCCTTATCTTATCCTAGTGTCTAAACTCTTCTCCATGGCTGGACCCCCAAATAATATTCCTTTACGTGCTAAGGGGTATCTAGAGAGTGGGATAGGTTTAATAACTACCCTAACCCTAACACGTACCCTAACCCTAACCCCTACCCTAACCCTAACACGTACCCTAATCCTAACCCGTACCCTGAACCGAGCCCTAACCCTAACACTAACCCTAACCCTAACCCTAACCCATACCCTACGCCGTACCCGAACACCTCCCCGAACCCGTACCCTAAGCCGTACCCTAAGCCTAACCCTAAGCCTAACCCTAACCCTAGGCTACCCTTGACTGCTTCTGCCTCCAATAGATTTCCTAAGCACTAGTGTTTGAAGGAACAGCTTAAAAAGAGAATCCTAATGTGATTTCTTTATAATGGGTGTGTTCCTTATCTTATCCTAGTGTCTAAACTCTTCTCCATGGCTGGACCCCCAAATAATATTCCTTTACGTGCTAAGGGGTATCTAGAGAGTGGGATAGGTTTAATAACTACCCTAACCCTAATGCGTACCCTAACCCTAACCCCTACCCTAACCCTAACACGTACCCTAATCCTAACCCATACCCTAAACCGAGCCCCAACCCTAACACGAACCCTAACCCTAACCCTAACCCATACCCTACGCCGTACCCGAACCCCTCCCCGAACCCCTACCCTAAGCCGTACCCTAACCCTAAACCTAAGCCTAACCCTAACCCTAGGCTACCCTTGACTGCTTCTGCCTCCAATAGATTTCCTAAGCACTAGTGTTTTAAGGAACAGCTTAAAAAGCGAATCCTAATGTGATTTCTTTATAATGTATGTGTTCCTTATTTTATCCTAGTGTCTAAACTCTTCTCCATGGCTGGACCCGCAAATAATATTCCTTTACGTGCTAAGGGGTATCTAGAGAGTGGGATAGGTTTAATAACTACCCTAACCCTAACGCGTACCCTAACCCTAACCCCTACCCTAACCCTAACACGTACCCTAATCCTAACCCGTACCCTAAACCGAGCCCTAACCCTAACACTAACCCTAACCCTAACCCTAACCCATACCCTACGCCGTACCCGAACCCCTCCCCAAACCCGTACCCTAAGCCGTACCCTAAGCCTAACCCTAAGCCTAACCCTAACCCTAGGCTACCCTTGACTGCTTCTGCCTCCAACAGATTTCCTAAGCACTAGTGTTTGAAGGAACAGCTTAAAAAGAGAATCCTAATGTGATTTCTTTATAATGGGTGTGTTCCTTATCTTATCCTAGTGTCTAAACTCTTCTCCATGGCTGGACCCCCAAATAATATTCCTTTACGTGCTAAGGGGTATCTAGAGAGTGGGATAGGTTTAATAACTACCCTAACCCTAACGCGTACCCTAACCCTAACCCCTACCCTAACCCTAACACGTACCCTAACCCTAACCCCTACCCTAACCCTAACACGTACCCTAATCCTAACCCGTACCCTAAACCGAGCCCTAACCCTAACACTAACCCTAACCCTAACCCTAACCCATACCCTACGCCGTACCCGAACCCCTCCCCGAACCCGTAGCCTAAGCCGTACCCTAAGCCTAACCCTAAGCCTAACCCTAAACCTAGGCTACCCTTGACTGCTTCTGCCTCCAATAGATTTCCTAAGCACTAGTGTTTGAAGGAACAGCTTAAAAAGAGAATCCTAATGTGATTTCTTTATAATGGGTGTGTTCCTTATCTTATCCTAGTGTCTAAACTCTTCTCCATGGCTGGACCCCCAAATAATATTCCTTTACGTGCTAAGGGGTATCTAGAGAGTGGGATAGGTTTAATAACTACCCTAACCCTAACACGTACCCTAACCCTAACCCCTACCCTAACCCTAACACGTACCCTAATCCTAACCCGTACCCCGAACCGAGCCCTAACCCTAACACTAACCCTAACCCTAACCCTAACCCTAACCCATACCCTACGCCGTACCCGAACCCCTCCCCGAACCCGTACCCTAAGCCGTACCCTAAGCCTAACCCTAAGCCTAACCCTAACCCTAGGCTACCCTTGACTGCTTCTGCCTCCAATAGATTTCCTAAGCACTAGTGTTTTAAGGAACGGCTTAAAAACAGAATCCTAATGTGATTTCTTTATAATGGGTGTGTTCCTTATCTTATCCTACTGTCTAAACTCTTCTCCATGGCTGGACCCCCAAATAATATTCCTTTACGTGCTAAGGGGTATCTAGAGAGTGGGATAGGTTTAATAACTACCCTAACCCTAACGCGTACCCTAACCCTAACCCCTACCCTAACCCTAACACGTACCCTAATCCTAACCCGTACCCTAAACTGAGCCCTAACCCTAACACTAACCCTAACCCTAACCCTAACCCATACCCTACACCGTACCCGAACCCCTCCCCGAAACCATACCCTAAGCCGTACCCTAAGCCTAACCCTAAGCCTAACCCTAACCCTAGGCTACCCTTGACTGCTTCTGCCTCCAATAGATTTCCTAAGCACTAGTGTTTGAAGGAACAGCTTAAAAAGAGAATCCTAATGTGATTTCTTTATAATGTGTGTGTTCCTTATCTTATCCTAGTGTCTAAACACTTCTCCATGGCTGGACCCCCAAATAATATTCCTTTACGTGCTAAGGGGTATCTAGAGAGTGGGATAGGTTGAATAACTACCCTAAACCTAACGCGTACCCTAACCCTAACCCCTACCCTAACCCTAACCCGTACCCTAATCCTAACCCGTACCCTAAACCGAGCCCTAACCCTAACACTAACCCTAACCCTAACCCTAACCCATACCCTACGCCGTACCCGAACCCCTCCCCGAACCCGTACCCTAAGCCGTACCCTAAGCCTAACCCTAAGCCTAACCCTAAACCTAGGCTACCCTTGACTGCTTCTGCCTCCAATAGATTTCCTAAGCACTAGTGTTTGAAGGAACAGCTTAAAAAGAGAATCCTAATGTGATTTCTTTATAATGGGTGTGTTCCTTATCTTATCCTAGTGTCTAAACTCTTCTCCATGGCTGGACCCCCAAATAATATTCCTTTACGTGCTAAGGGGTATCTAGAGAGTGGGATAGGTTTAATAACTACCCTAACCCTAATGCGTACCCTAACCCTAACCCCTACCCTAACCCTAACACGTACCCTAATCCTAACCCGTACCCTGAACCGAGCCCTAACCCTAACACTAACCCTAACCCTAACCCTAACCCATACCCTACGCCGTACCCGAACCCCTCCCCGAACCCGTACCCTAAGCCGTACCCTAAGCCTAACCCTAAGCCTAACCCTAACCCTAGGCTACCCTTGACTGCTTCTGCCTCCAATAGATTTCCTAAGCACTAGTGTTTGAAGGAACAGCTTAAAAAGAGAATCCTAATGTGATTTCTTTATAATGGGTGTGTTCCTTATCTTATCCTAGTGTCTAAACTCTTCTCCATGGCTGGACCCCCAAATAATATTCCTTTACATGCTAAGGGGTATCTAGAGAGTGGGATAGGTTTAATAACTACCCTAACCCTAACGCGTACCCTAACCCTAGCCCCTACCCTAACCCTAAAACGTACCCTAATCCTAACCCGTACACTAAACCGAGCCCTAACCCTAACTCAAACCCTAACCCTAACCCTAACCCATACCCTACGCCGTACCCGAACCCCTCCCCGAACCCGTAGCCTAAGCCTAACCCTAAGCCTAACCTTAAGCCTAACCCTAACCCTAGGCTACCCTTGACTGCTTCTGCCTCCAATAGATTTCCTAAGCACTAGTGTTTGAAGGAACAGCTTAAAAAGAGAATCCTAATGTGATTTCTTTATAATGGGTGTGTTCCTTATCTTATCCTAGTGTCTAAACTCTTCTCCATGGCTGGACCCCCAAATAATATTCCTTTACGTGCTAAGGGGTATCTAGAGAGTGGGATAGGTTTAATAACTACCCTAACCCTAACACGTACCCTAACCCTAACCCCTACCGTAACCCTAACACGTACCCTAATCCTAACCCGTACCCTGAACCGAGCCCTAACCCTAACACTAACCCTAACCCTAACCCTAACCCATACCCTACACCGTACCCGAACCCCTCCCCGAAACCATACCGTAAGCCGTACCCTAACCCTAACCCTAAGCCTAACCCTAACCCTAGGCTACCCTTGACTGCTTCTGCCTCCAATAGATTTCCTAAGCACTAGTGTTTGAAGGAACAGCTTAAAAAGAGAATCCTAATGTGATTTCTTTATAATGGGTGTGTTCCTTATCTTATCCTAGTGTCTAAACTCTTCTCCATGGCTGGACCCCCAAATAATATTCCTTTACGTGCTAAGGGGTATCTAGAGAGTGGGATAGGTTTAATAACTACCCTAACCCTAACGCGTACCCTAACCCTAACCCCTACCCTAACCCTAAAACGTACCCTAATCCTAACCCGTACACTAAACCGAGCCCTAACCCTAACTCAAACCCTAACCCTAACCCATACCCTATGCCGTACCCGAACCCCTCCCCGAACCCGTACCCTAAGCCGTACCCTAAGCCTAACCCTAAGCCTAACCCTAACCCTAGGCTACCCTTGACTGCTTCTGCCTCCAATAGATTTCCTAAGCACTAGTGTTTGAAGGAACAGCTTAAAAAGAGAATCCTAATGTGATTTCTTTATAATGGGTGTGTTCCTTATCTTATCCTAGTGTCTAAACTCTTCTCCATGGCTGGACCCGCAAATAATATTCCTTTACGTGCTAAGGGGTATCTAGAGAGTGGGATAGGTTTAATAACTACCCTAACCCTAATGCGTACCCTAACCCTAACCCCTACCCTAACCCTAACACGTACTCTAATTCTAACCCGTACCCTAAACCGAGCCCTAACCCTAACACTAACCCTAACCCTAACCCTAACCCATACCCTACGCCGTACTCGAACCCCTCCCCGAACCCGTAGCCTAAGCCGTACCCTAAGCCTAACCCTAAGCCTAACCCTAACCCTAGGCTACCCTTGACTGCTTCTGCCTCCAATAGATTTCCTAAGCACTAGTGTTTGAAGGAACAGCTTAAAAAGAGAATCCTAATGTGATTTCTTTATAATGGGTGTGTTCCTTATCTTATCCTAGTGTCTAAACTCTTCTCCATGGCTGGACCCCCAAATAATATTCCTTTACGTGCTAAGGGGTATCTAGAGAGTGGGATAGGTTTAATAACTACCCTAACCCTAACACGTACCCTAACCCTAACCCCTACCCTAACCCTAACACGTACCCTAATCCTAACCCGTACCCTGAACCGAGCCCTAACCCTAACACTAACCCTAACCCTAACCCTAACCCATACCCTACGCCGTACCCGAACCCCTCCCCGAACCCGTACCCTAAGCCGTACCCTAAGCCTAACCCTAAGCCTAACCCTAACCCTAGGCTACCCTTGACTGCTTCTGCCTCCAATAGATTTCCTAAGCACTAGTGTTTTAAGGAACGGCTTAAAAACAGAATCCTAATGTGATTTCTTTATAATGGATGTGTTCCCTATCTTATCCTAGTGTCTAAACTCTTCTCCATGGCTGGACCCCCAAATAATATTCCTTTACGTGCTAAGGGGTATCTAGAGAGTGGGATAGGTTTAATAACTACCCTAACCCTAACGCGTACACTAACCCTAACCCCTACCCTAACCCTAACACGTACCCTAATCCTAACCCGTACCCTAAACTGAGCCCTAACCCTAACACTAACCCTAACCCTAACCCTAACCCATACCCTACACCGTACCCGAACCCCTCCCTGAAACCGTACCCTAAGCCGTACCCTAAGCCTAACCCTAAGCCTAACCCTAACCCTAGGCTACCCTTGACTGCTTCTGCCTCCAATAGATTTCCTAAGCACTAGTGTTTGAAGGAACAGCTTAAAAAGAGAATCCTAATGTGATTTCTTTATAATGGGTGTGTTCCTTATCTTATCCTAGTGTCTAAACTCTTCTCCATGGCTGGACCCCCAAATAATATTCCTTTACATGCTAAGGGGTATCTAGAGAGTGGGATAGGTTTAATAACTACCCTAACCCTAACGCGTACCCTAACCCTAACCCCTACCCTAACCCTAAAACGTACCCTAATCCTAACCCGTACACTAAACCGAGCCCTAACCCTAACTCAAACCCTAACCCTAACCCTAACCCATACCCTACGCCGTACCCGAACCCCTCCCCGAACCCGTAGCCTAAGCCTAACCCTAAGCCTAACCCTAAGCCTAACCCTAACCCTAGGCTACCCTTGACTGCTTCTGCCTCCAATAGATTTCCTAAGCACTAGTGTTTGAAGGAACAGCTTAAAAAGAGAATCCTAATGTGATTTCTTTATAATGGGTGTGTTCCTTATCTTATCCTAGTGTCTAAACTCTTCTCCATGGCTGGACCCCGAAATAATATTCCTTTACGTGCTAAGGGGTATCTAGAGAGTGGGATAGGTTTAATAACTACCCTAACCCTAACACGTACCCTAACCCTAACCCCTACCCTAACCCTAACACGTACCCTAATCCTAACCCGTACCCTGAACCGAGCACTAACCCTAACACTAACCCTAACCCTAACCCTAACCCATACCCTACGCCGTACCCGAACCCCTCCCCGAACCCGTACCCTAAGCCGTACCCTAAGCCTAACCCTAAGCCTAACCCTAACCCTAGGCTACCCTTGACTGCTTCTGCCTCCAATAGATTTCCTAAGCACTAGTGTTTTAAGGAACGGCTTAAAAACAGAATCCTAATGTGATTTCTTTATAATGGGTGTGTTCCTTATCTTATCCTAGTGTCTAAACTCTTCTCCATGGCTGGACCCCCATATAATATTCCTTTACGTGCTAAGGGGTATCTAGAGAGTGGGATAGGTTTAATAACTACCCTAACCCTAACGCGTACCCTAACCCTAACCCCTACCCTAACCCTAACACGTACCCTAATCCTAACCCGTACCCTAAACTGAGCCCTAACCCTAACACTAACCCTAACCCTAACCCTAACCCATACCCTACACCGTACCCGAACCCCTCCCCGAAACCGTACCCTAAGCCGTACCCTAAGCCTAACCCTAAGCCTAACCCTAACCCTAGGCTACCCTTGACTGCTTCTGCCTCCAATAGATTTCCTAAGCACTAGTGTTTGAAGCAACAGCTTAAAAAGAGAATCCTAATGTGATTTCTTTATAATGGGTGTGTTCCTTATCTTATCCTAGTGTCTAAACTCTTCTCCATGGCTGGACCCCCAAATAATATTCCTTTACATGCTAAGGGGTATCTAGAGAGTGGGATAGGTTTAATAACTACCCTAACCCTAACGCGTACCCTAACCCTAACCCCTACCCTAACCCTAAAACGTACCCTAATCCTAACCCGTACACTAAACCGAGCCCTAACCCTAACACTAACCCTAACCCTAACCCTAACCCATACCCTACGCCGTACCCGAACCCCTCCCCGAACCCGTAGCCTAAGCCTAACCCTAAGCCTAACCCTAAGCCTAACCCTAACCCTAGGCTACCCTTGACTGCTTCTGCCTCCAATAGATTTCCTAAGCACTAGTGTTTGAAGGAACAGCTTAAAAAGAGAATCCTAATGTGATTTCTTTATAATGGGTGTGTTCCTTATCTTATCCTAGTGTCTAAACTCTTCTCCATGGCTGGACCCCCAAATAATATTCCTTTACGTGCTAAGGGGTATCTAGAGAGTGGGATAGGTTTAATAACTACCCTAACCCTAACGCGTACCCTAACCCTAACCCCTACCCTAACCCTAAAACGTACCCTAATCCTAACCCGTACACTAAACCGAGCCCTAACCCTAACTCAAACCCTAACCCTAACCCATACCCTACGCCGTACCCGAACCCCTCCCCGAACCCGTACCCTAAGCCGTACCCTAAGCCTAACCCTAAGCCTAACCCTAACCCTAGGCTACCCTTGACTGCTTCTGCCTCCAATAGATTTCCTAAGCACTAGTGTTTGAAGGAACAGCTTAAAAAGAGAATCCTAATGTGATTTCTTTATAATGGGTGTGTTCCTTATCTTATCCTAGTGTCTAAACTCTTCTCCATGGCTGGACCCCCAAATAATATTCCTTTACGTGCTAAGGGGTATCTAGAGAGTGGGATAGGTTTAATAACTACCCTAACCCTAATGCGTACCCTAACCCTAACCCCTACCCTAACCCTAACACGTACCCTAATCCTAACCCATACCCTAAACCGAGCCCTAACCCTAACACGAACCCTAACCCTAACCCTAAACCATACCCTACGCCGTACCCGAACCCCTCCCCGAACCCCTACCCTAAGCCGTACCCTAACCCTAAACCTAAGCCTAACCCTAACCCTAGGCTACCCTTGACTGCTTCTGCCTCCAATAGATTTCCTAAGCACTAGTGTTTTAAGGAACAGCTTAAAAAGCGAATCCTAATGTGATTTCTTTATAATGTATGTGTTCCTTATTTTATCCTAGTGTCTAAACTCTTCTCCATGGCTGGACCCGCAAATAATATTCCTTTACGTGCTAAGGGGTATCTAGAGAGTGGGATAGGTTTAATAACTACCCTAACCCTAACGCGTACCCTAACCCTAACCCCTACCCTAACCCTAACACGTACCCTAATCCTAACCCGTACCCTAAACCGAGCCCTAACCCTAACACTAACCCTAAACCTAACCCTACCCCATAACCTACACCGTACCCGAACCCCTCCCCAAACCCGTACCCTAAGCCGTACCCTAAGCCTAACCCTAAGCCTAACCCTAACCCTAGGCTACCCTTGACTGCTTCTGCCTCCAACAGATTTCCTAAGCACTAGTGTTTGAAGGAACAGCTTAAAAAGAGAATCCTAATGTGATTTCTTTATAATGGGTGTGTTCCTTATCTTATCCTAGTGTCTAAACTCTTCTCCATGGCTGGACCCCCAAATAATATTCCTTTACGTGCTAAGGGGTATCTAGAGAGTGGGATAGGTTTAATAACTACCCTAACCCTAACACGTACCCTAACCCTAACCCCTACCCTAACCCTAACACGTACCCTAATCCTAACCCGTACCCTAAACCGAGCCCTAACCCTAACACTAACCCTAACCCTAACCCTAACCCATACCCTACGCCGTACCCGAACCCCTCCCCGAACCCGTAGCCTAAGCCGTACCCTAAGCCTAACCCTAAGCCTAACCCTAACCCTAGGCTACCCTTGACTGCTTCTGCCTCCAATAGATTTCCTAAGCACTAGTGTTTGAAGGAACAGCTTAAAAAGAGAATCCTAATGTGATTTCTTTATAATGGGTGTGTTCCTTATCTTATCCTAGTGTCTAAACTCTTCTCCATGGCTGGACCCCCAAATAATATTCCTTTACGTGCTAAGGGGTATCTAGAGAGTGGGATAGGTTTAATAACTACCCTAACCCTAACACGTACCCTAACCCTAACCCCTACCCTAACCCTAACACGTACCCTAATCCTAACCCGTACCCTGAACCGAGCCCTAACCCTAACACTAACCCTAACCCTAACCCTAACCCATACCCTACGCCGTACCCGAACACCTCCCCGAACCCGTACCCTAAGCCGTACCCTAAGCCTAACCCTAAGCCTAACCCTAACCCTAGGCTACCCTTGACTGCTTCTGCCTCCAATAGATTTCCTAAGCACTAGTGTTTGAAGGAACAGCTTAAAAAGAGAATCCTAATGTGATTTCTTTATAATGGGTGTGTTCCTTATCTTATCCTAGTGTCTAAACTCTTCTCCATGGCTGGACCCCCAAATAATATTCCTTTACGTGCTAAGGGGTATCTAGAGAGTGGGATAGGTTTAATAACTACCCTAACCCTAATGCGTACCCTAACCCTAACCCCTACCCTAACCCTAACACGTACCCTAATCCTAACCCATACCCTAAACCGAGCCCCAACCCTAACACGAACCCTAACCCTAACCCTAACCCATACCCTACGCCGTACCCGAACCCCTCCCCGAACCCCTACCCTAAGCCGTACCCTAACCCTAAACCTAAGCCTAACCCTAACCCTAGGCTACCCTTGACTGCTTCTGCCTCCAATAGATTTCCTAAGCACTAGTGTTTTAAGGAACAGCTTAAAAAGCGAATCCTAATGTGATTTCTTTATAATGTATGTGTTCCTTATTTTATCCTAGTGTCTAAACTCTTCTCCATGGCTGGACCCGCAAATAATATTCCTTTACGTGCTAAGGGGTATCTAGAGAGTGGGATAGGTTTAATAACTACCCTAACCCTAACGCGTACCCTAACCCTAACCCCTACCCTAACCCTAACACGTACCCTAATCCTAACCCGTACCCTAAACCGAGCCCTAACCCTAACACTAACCCTAACCCTAACCCTAACCCATACCCTACGCCGTACCCGAACCCCTCCCCAAACCCGTACCCTAAGCCGTACCCTAAGCCTAACCCTAAGCCTAACCCTAACCCTAGGCTACCCTTGACTGCTTCTGCCTCCAACAGATTTCCTAAGCACTAGTGTTTGAAGGAACAGCTTAAAAAGAGAATCCTAATGTGATTTCTTTATAATGGGTGTGTTCCTTATCTTATCCTAGTGTCTAAACTCTTCTCCATGGCTGGACCCCCAAATAATATTCCTTTACGTGCTAAGGGGTATCTAGAGAGTGGGATAGGTTTAATAACTACCCTAACCCTAACGCGTACCCTAACCCTAACCCCTACCCTAACCCTAACACGTACCCTAACCCTAACCCCTACCCTAACCCTAACACGTACCCTAATCCTAACCCGTACCCTAAACCGAGCCCTAACCCTAACACTAACCCTAACCCTAACCCTAACCCATACCCTACGCCGTACCCGAACCCCTCCCCGAACCCGTAGCCTAAGCCGTACCCTAAGCCTAACCCTAAGCCTAACCCTAAACCTAGGCTACCCTTGACTGCTTCTGCCTCCAATAGATTTCCTAAGCACTAGTGTTTGAAGGAACAGCTTAAAAAGAGAATCCTAATGTGATTTCTTTATAATGGGTGTGTTCCTTATCTTATCCTAGTGTCTAAACTCTTCTCCATGGCTGGACCCCCAAATAATATTCCTTTACGTGCTAAGGGGTATCTAGAGAGTGGGATAGGTTTAATAACTACCCTAACCCTAACACGTACCCTAACCCTAACCCCTACCCTAACCCTAACACGTACCCTAATCCTAACCCGTACCCCGAACCGAGCCCTAACCCTAACACTAACCCTAACCCTAACCCTAACCCTAACCCATACCCTACGCCGTACCCGAACCCCTCCCCGAACCCGTACCCTAAGCCGTACCCTAAGCCTAACCCTAAGCCTAACCCTAACCCTAGGCTACCCTTGACTGCTTCTGCCTCCAATAGATTTCCTAAGCACTAGTGTTTTAAGGAACGGCTTAAAAACAGAATCCTAATGTGATTTCTTTATAATGGGTGTGTTCCTTATCTTATCCTACTGTCTAAACTCTTCTCCATGGCTGGACCCCCAAATAATATTCCTTTACGTGCTAAGGGGTATCTAGAGAGTGGGATAGGTTTAATAACTACCCTAACCCTAACGCGTACCCTAACCCTAACCCCTACCCTAACCCTAACACGTACCCTAATCCTAACCCGTACCCTAAACTGAGCCCTAACCCTAACACTAACCCTAACCCTAACCCTAACCCATACCCTACACCGTACCCGAACCCCTCCCCGAAACCATACCCTAAGCCGTACCCTAAGCCTAACCCTAAGCCTAACCCTAACCCTAGGCTACCCTTGACTGCTTCTGCCTCCAATAGATTTCCTAAGCACTAGTGTTTGAAGGAACAGCTTAAAAAGAGAATCCTAATGTGATTTCTTTATAATGTGTGTGTTCCTTATCTTATCCTAGTGTCTAAACACTTCTCCATGGCTGGACCCCCAAATAATATTCCTTTACGTGCTAAGGGGTATCTAGAGAGTGGGATAGGTTGAATAACTACCCTAAACCTAACGCGTACCCTAACCCTAACCCCTACCCTAACCCTAACCCGTACCCTAATCCTAACCCGTACCCTAAACCGAGCCCTAACCCTAACACTAACCCTAACCCTAACCCTAACCCATACCCTACGCCGTACCCGAACCCCTCCCCGAACCCGTACCCTAAGCCGTACCCTAAGCCTAACCCTAAGCCTAACCCTAAACCTAGGCTACCCTTGACTGCTTCTGCCTCCAATAGATTTCCTAAGCACTAGTGTTTGAAGGAACAGCTTAAAAAGAGAATCCTAATGTGATTTCTTTATAATGGGTGTGTTCCTTATCTTATCCTAGTGTCTAAACTCTTCTCCATGGCTGGACCCCCAAATAATATTCCTTTACGTGCTAAGGGGTATCTAGAGAGTGGGATAGGTTTAATAACTACCCTAACCCTAATGCGTACCCTAACCCTAACCCCTACCCTAACCCTAACACGTACCCTAATCCTAACCCGTACCCTGAACCGAGCCCTAACCCTAACACTAACCCTAACCCTAACCCTAACCCATACCCTACGCCGTACCCGAACCCCTCCCCGAACCCGTACCCTAAGCCGTACCCTAAGCCTAACCCTAAGCCTAACCCTAACCCTAGGCTACCCTTGACTGCTTCTGCCTCCAATAGATTTCCTAAGCACTAGTGTTTGAAGGAACAGCTTAAAAAGAGAATCCTAATGTGATTTCTTTATAATGGGTGTGTTCCTTATCTTATCCTAGTGTCTAAACTCTTCTCCATGGCTGGACCCCCAAATAATATTCCTTTACATGCTAAGGGGTATCTAGAGAGTGGGATAGGTTTAATAACTACCCTAACCCTAACGCGTACCCTAACCCTAGCCCCTACCCTAACCCTAAAACGTACCCTAATCCTAACCCGTACACTAAACCGAGCCCTAACCCTAACTCAAACCCTAACCCTAACCCTAACCCATACCCTACGCCGTACCCGAACCCCTCCCCGAACCCGTAGCCTAAGCCTAACCCTAAGCCTAACCTTAAGCCTAACCCTAACCCTAGGCTACCCTTGACTGCTTCTGCCTCCAATAGATTTCCTAAGCACTAGTGTTTGAAGGAACAGCTTAAAAAGAGAATCCTAATGTGATTTCTTTATAATGGGTGTGTTCCTTATCTTATCCTAGTGTCTAAACTCTTCTCCATGGCTGGACCCCCAAATAATATTCCTTTACGTGCTAAGGGGTATCTAGAGAGTGGGATAGGTTTAATAACTACCCTAACCCTAACACGTACCCTAACCCTAACCCCTACCGTAACCCTAACACGTACCCTAATCCTAACCCGTACCCTGAACCGAGCCCTAACCCTAACACTAACCCTAACCCTAACCCTAACCCATACCCTACACCGTACCCGAACCCCTCCCCGAAACCATACCGTAAGCCGTACCCTAACCCTAACCCTAAGCCTAACCCTAACCCTAGGCTACCCTTGACTGCTTCTGCCTCCAATAGATTTCCTAAGCACTAGTGTTTGAAGGAACAGCTTAAAAAGAGAATCCTAATGTGATTTCTTTATAATGGGTGTGTTCCTTATCTTATCCTAGTGTCTAAACTCTTCTCCATGGCTGGACCCCCAAATAATATTCCTTTACGTGCTAAGGGGTATCTAGAGAGTGGGATAGGTTTAATAACTACCCTAACCCTAACGCGTACCCTAACCCTAACCCCTACCCTAACCCTAAAACGTACCCTAATCCTAACCCGTACACTAAACCGAGCCCTAACCCTAACTCAAACCCTAACCCTAACCCATACCCTATGCCGTACCCGAACCCCTCCCCGAACCCGTACCCTAAGCCGTACCCTAAGCCTAACCCTAAGCCTAACCCTAACCCTAGGCTACCCTTGACTGCTTCTGCCTCCAATAGATTTCCTAAGCACTAGTGTTTGAAGGAACAGCTTAAAAAGAGAATCCTAATGTGATTTCTTTATAATGGGTGTGTTCCTTATCTTATCCTAGTGTCTAAACTCTTCTCCATGGCTGGACCCGCAAATAATATTCCTTTACGTGCTAAGGGGTATCTAGAGAGTGGGATAGGTTTAATAACTACCCTAACCCTAATGCGTACCCTAACCCTAACCCCTACCCTAACCCTAACACGTACTCTAATTCTAACCCGTACCCTAAACCGAGCCCTAACCCTAACACTAACCCTAACCCTAACCCTAACCCATACCCTACGCCGTACTCGAACCCCTCCCCGAACCCGTAGCCTAAGCCGTACCCTAAGCCTAACCCTAAGCCTAACCCTAACCCTAGGCTACCCTTGACTGCTTCTGCCTCCAATAGATTTCCTAAGCACTAGTGTTTGAAGGAACAGCTTAAAAAGAGAATCCTAATGTGATTTCTTTATAATGGGTGTGTTCCTTATCTTATCCTAGTGTCTAAACTCTTCTCCATGGCTGGACCCCCAAATAATATTCCTTTACGTGCTAAGGGGTATCTAGAGAGTGGGATAGGTTTAATAACTACCCTAACCCTAACACGTACCCTAACCCTAACCCCTACCCTAACCCTAACACGTACCCTAATCCTAACCCGTACCCTGAACCGAGCCCTAACCCTAACACTAACCCTAACCCTAACCCTAACCCATACCCTACGCCGTACCCGAACCCCTCCCCGAACCCGTACCCTAAGCCGTACCCTAAGCCTAACCCTAAGCCTAACCCTAACCCTAGGCTACCCTTGACTGCTTCTGCCTCCAATAGATTTCCTAAGCACTAGTGTTTTAAGGAACGGCTTAAAAACAGAATCCTAATGTGATTTCTTTATAATGGATGTGTTCCCTATCTTATCCTAGTGTCTAAACTCTTCTCCATGGCTGGACCCCCAAATAATATTCCTTTACGTGCTAAGGGGTATCTAGAGAGTGGGATAGGTTTAATAACTACCCTAACCCTAACGCGTACACTAACCCTAACCCCTACCCTAACCCTAACACGTACCCTAATCCTAACCCGTACCCTAAACTGAGCCCTAACCCTAACACTAACCCTAACCCTAACCCTAACCCATACCCTACACCGTACCCGAACCCCTCCCTGAAACCGTACCCTAAGCCGTACCCTAAGCCTAACCCTAAGCCTAACCCTAACCCTAGGCTACCCTTGACTGCTTCTGCCTCCAATAGATTTCCTAAGCACTAGTGTTTGAAGGAACAGCTTAAAAAGAGAATCCTAATGTGATTTCTTTATAATGGGTGTGTTCCTTATCTTATCCTAGTGTCTAAACTCTTCTCCATGGCTGGACCCCCAAATAATATTCCTTTACATGCTAAGGGGTATCTAGAGAGTGGGATAGGTTTAATAACTACCCTAACCCTAACGCGTACCCTAACCCTAACCCCTACCCTAACCCTAAAACGTACCCTAATCCTAACCCGTACACTAAACCGAGCCCTAACCCTAACTCAAACCCTAACCCTAACCCTAACCCATACCCTACGCCGTACCCGAACCCCTCCCCGAACCCGTAGCCTAAGCCTAACCCTAAGCCTAACCCTAAGCCTAACCCTAACCCTAGGCTACCCTTGACTGCTTCTGCCTCCAATAGATTTCCTAAGCACTAGTGTTTGAAGGAACAGCTTAAAAAGAGAATCCTAATGTGATTTCTTTATAATGGGTGTGTTCCTTATCTTATCCTAGTGTCTAAACTCTTCTCCATGGCTGGACCCCGAAATAATATTCCTTTACGTGCTAAGGGGTATCTAGAGAGTGGGATAGGTTTAATAACTACCCTAACCCTAACACGTACCCTAACCCTAACCCCTACCCTAACCCTAACACGTACCCTAATCCTAACCCGTACCCTGAACCGAGCACTAACCCTAACACTAACCCTAACCCTAACCCTAACCCATACCCTACGCCGTACCCGAACCCCTCCCCGAACCCGTACCCTAAGCCGTACCCTAAGCCTAACCCTAAGCCTAACCCTAACCCTAGGCTACCCTTGACTGCTTCTGCCTCCAATAGATTTCCTAAGCACTAGTGTTTTAAGGAACGGCTTAAAAACAGAATCCTAATGTGATTTCTTTATAATGGGTGTGTTCCTTATCTTATCCTAGTGTCTAAACTCTTCTCCATGGCTGGACCCCCATATAATATTCCTTTACGTGCTAAGGGGTATCTAGAGAGTGGGATAGGTTTAATAACTACCCTAACCCTAACGCGTACCCTAACCCTAACCCCTACCCTAACCCTAACACGTACCCTAATCCTAACCCGTACCCTAAACTGAGCCCTAACCCTAACACTAACCCTAACCCTAACCCTAACCCATACCCTACACCGTACCCGAACCCCTCCCCGAAACCGTACCCTAAGCCGTACCCTAAGCCTAACCCTAAGCCTAACCCTAACCCTAGGCTACCCTTGACTGCTTCTGCCTCCAATAGATTTCCTAAGCACTAGTGTTTGAAGCAACAGCTTAAAAAGAGAATCCTAATGTGATTTCTTTATAATGGGTGTGTTCCTTATCTTATCCTAGTGTCTAAACTCTTCTCCATGGCTGGACCCCCAAATAATATTCCTTTACATGCTAAGGGGTATCTAGAGAGTGGGATAGGTTTAATAACTACCCTAACCCTAACGCGTACCCTAACCCTAACCCCTACCCTAACCCTAAAACGTACCCTAATCCTAACCCGTACACTAAACCGAGCCCTAACCCTAACACTAACCCTAACCCTAACCCTAACCCATACCCTACGCCGTACCCGAACCCCTCCCCGAACCCGTAGCCTAAGCCTAACCCTAAGCCTAACCCTAAGCCTAACCCTAACCCTAGGCTACCCTTGACTGCTTCTGCCTCCAATAGATTTCCTAAGCACTAGTGTTTGAAGGAACAGCTTAAAAAGAGAATCCTAATGTGATTTCTTTATAATGGGTGTGTTCCTTATCTTATCCTAGTGTCTAAACTCTTCTCCATGGCTGGACCCCCAAATAATATTCCTTTACGTGCTAAGGGGTATCTAGAGAGTGGGATAGGTTTAATAACTACCCTAACCCTAACGCGTACCCTAACCCTAACCCCTACCCTAACCCTAAAACGTACCCTAATCCTAACCCGTACACTAAACCGAGCCCTAACCCTAACTCAAACCCTAACCCTAACCCATACCCTACGCCGTACCCGAACCCCTCCCCGAACCCGTACCCTAAGCCGTACCCTAAGCCTAACCCTAAGCCTAACCCTAACCCTAGGCTACCCTTGACTGCTTCTGCCTCCAATAGATTTCCTAAGCACTAGTGTTTGAAGGAACAGCTTAAAAAGAGAATCCTAATGTGATTTCTTTATAATGGGTGTGTTCCTTATCTTATCCTAGTGTCTAAACTCTTCTCCATGGCTGGACCCCCAAATAATATTCCTTTACGTGCTAAGGGGTATCTAGAGAGTGGGATAGGTTTAATAACTACCCTAACCCTAATGCGTACCCTAACCCTAACCCCTACCCTAACCCTAACACGTACCCTAATCCTAACCCATACCCTAAACCGAGCCCTAACCCTAACACGAACCCTAACCCTAACCCTAAACCATACCCTACGCCGTACCCGAACCCCTCCCCGAACCCCTACCCTAAGCCGTACCCTAACCCTAAACCTAAGCCTAACCCTAACCCTAGGCTACCCTTGACTGCTTCTGCCTCCAATAGATTTCCTAAGCACTAGTGTTTTAAGGAACAGCTTAAAAAGCGAATCCTAATGTGATTTCTTTATAATGTATGTGTTCCTTATTTTATCCTAGTGTCTAAACTCTTCTCCATGGCTGGACCCGCAAATAATATTCCTTTACGTGCTAAGGGGTATCTAGAGAGTGGGATAGGTTTAATAACTACCCTAACCCTAACGCGTACCCTAACCCTAACCCCTACCCTAACCCTAACACGTACCCTAATCCTAACCCGTACCCTAAACCGAGCCCTAACCCTAACACTAACCCTAAACCTAACCCTACCCCATAACCTACACCGTACCCGAACCCCTCCCCAAACCCGTACCCTAAGCCGTACCCTAAGCCTAACCCTAAGCCTAACCCTAACCCTAGGCTACCCTTGACTGCTTCTGCCTCCAACAGATTTCCTAAGCACTAGTGTTTGAAGGAACAGCTTAAAAAGAGAATCCTAATGTGATTTCTTTATAATGGGTGTGTTCCTTATCTTATCCTAGTGTCTAAACTCTTCTCCATGGCTGGACCCCCAAATAATATTCCTTTACGTGCTAAGGGGTATCTAGAGAGTGGGATAGGTTTAATAACTACCCTAACCCTAACACGTACCCTAACCCTAACCCCTACCCTAACCCTAACACGTACCCTAATCCTAACCCGTACCCTAAACCGAGCCCTAACCCTAACACTAACCCTAACCCTAACCCTAACCCATACCCTACGCCGTACCCGAACCCCTCCCCGAACCCGTAGCCTAAGCCGTACCCTAAGCCTAACCCTAAGCCTAACCCTAACCCTAGGCTACCCTTGACTGCTTCTGCCTCCAATAGATTTCCTAAGCACTAGTGTTTGAAGGAACAGCTTAAAAAGAGAATCCTAATGTGATTTCTTTATAATGGGTGTGTTCCTTATCTTATCCTAGTGTCTAAACTCTTCTCCATGGCTGGACCCCCAAATAATATTCCTTTACGTGCTAAGGGGTATCTAGAGAGTGGGATAGGTTTAATAACTACCCTAACCCTAACACGTACCCTAACCCTAACCCCTACCCTAACCCTAACACGTACCCTAATCCTAACCCGTACCCTGAACCGAGCCCTAACCCTAACACTAACCCTAACCCTAACCCTAACCCATACCCTACGCCGTACCCGAACACCTCCCCGAACCCGTACCCTAAGCCGTACCCTAAGCCTAACCCTAAGCCTAACCCTAACCCTAGGCTACCCTTGACTGCTTCTGCCTCCAATAGATTTCCTAAGCACTAGTGTTTGAAGGAACAGCTTAAAAAGAGAATCCTAATGTGATTTCTTTATAATGGGTGTGTTCCTTATCTTATCCTAGTGTCTAAACTCTTCTCCATGGCTGGACCCCCAAATAATATTCCTTTACGTGCTAAGGGGTATCTAGAGAGTGGGATAGGTTTAATAACTACCCTAACCCTAATGCGTACCCTAACCCTAACCCCTACCCTAACCCTAACACGTACCCTAATCCTAACCCATACCCTAAACCGAGCCCTAACCCTAACACGAACCCTAACCCTAACCCTAACCCATACCCTACGCCGTACCCGAACCCCTCCCCGAACCCCTACCCTAAGCCGTACCCTAACCCTAAACCTAAGCCTAACCCTAACCCTAGGCTACCCTTGACTGCTTCTGCCTCCAATAGATTTCCTAAGCACTAGTGTTTTAAGGAACAGCTTAAAAAGCGAATCCTAATGTGATTTCTTTATAATGTATGTGTTCCTTATTTTATCCTAGTGTCTAAACTCTTCTCCATGGCTGGACCCGCAAATAATATTCCTTTACGTGCTAAGGGGTATCTAGAGAGTGGGATAGGTTTAATAACTACCCTAACCCTAACGCGTACCCTAACCCTAACCCCTACCCTAACCCTAACACGTACCCTAATCCTAACCCGTACCCTAAACCGAGCCCTAACCCTAACACTAACCCTAAACCTAACCCTACCCCATACCCTACACCGTACCCGAACCCCTCCCCAAACCCGTACCCTAAGCCGTACCCTAAGCCTAACCCTAAGCCTAAACCTAACCCTAGGCTACCCTTGACTGCTTCTGCCTCCAACAGATTTCCTAAGCACTAGTGTTTGAAGGAACAGCTTAAAAAGAGAATCCTAATGTGATTTCTTTATAATGGGTGTGTTCCTTATCTTATCCTAGTGTCTAAACTCTTCTCCATGGCTGGACCCCCAAATAATATTCTTTTACGTGCTAAGGGGTATCTAGAGAGTGGGATAGGTTTAATAACTACCCTAACCCTAACGCGTACCCTAACCCTAACCCCTACCCTAACCCTAACACGTACCCTAATCCTAACCCGTACCCTAAACCGAGCCCTAACCCTAACACTAACCCTAACCCTAACCCTAACCCATACCCTACGCCGTACCGAACCCCTCCCCGAACCCGTACCCTAAGCCGTACCCTAAGCCTAACCCTAAGCCTAACCCTAACCCTAGGCTACCCTTGACTGCTTCTGCCTCCAATAGATTTCCTAAGCACTAGTGTTTGAAGGAACAGCTTAAAAAGAGAATCCTAATGTGATTTCTTTATAATGGGTGTGTTCCTTATCTTATCCTAGTGTCTAAACTCTTCTCCATGGCTGGACCCCCAAATAATATTCCTTTACGTGCTAAGGGTATCTAGAGAGTGGGATAGGTTTAATAACTACCCTAACCCTAACGCATACCCTAACCCTAACCCCTACCCTAACCTAACCCGTACCCTAATCCTAACCCGTACCCTAAACCGAGCCCTAACCCTAACACTAACCCTAACCCTAACCCTAACCCATACCCTACGCCGTACCCGAACCCCTCCCCGAACCCGTACCCTAAGCCGTACCCTAAGCCTAACCCTAAGCCTAACCCTAACCCTAGGCTACCCTTGACTGCTTCTGCCTCCAATAGATTTCCTAAGCACTAGTGTTTGAAGGAACAGCTTAAAAGAGAATCCTAATGTGATTTCTTTATAATGGGTGTGTTCCTTATCTTATCCTAGTGTCTAAACTCTTCTCCATGGCTGGACCCCCAAATAATATTCCTTTACATGCTAAGGGGTATCTAGAGAGTGGGATAGGTTTAATAACTACCCTAACCCTAACGCGTACCCTAACCCTAACCCCTACCCTAACCCTAAAACGTACCCTAATCCTAACCCGTACACTAAACCGAGCCCTAACCCTAACTCAAACCCTAACCCTAACCCTAATCCATACCCTACGCCGTACCCGAACCCCTCCCCGAACCCGTACCCTAAGCCGTACCCTAACCCTAACCCTAAGCCTAACCCTAACCCTAGGCTACCCTTGACTGCTTCTGCCTCCAATAGATTTCCTAAGCACTAGTGTTTTAAGGAACAGCTTAAAAAGAGAATCCTAATGTGATTTCTTTATAATGGGTGTGTTCCTTATCTTATCCTAGTGTCTAAACTCTTCTCCATGGCTGGACCCCCAAATAATATTCCTTTACGTGCTAAGGGGTATCTAGAGAGTGGGATAGGTTTAATAACTACCCTAACCCTAACACGTACCCTAACCCTAACCCCTACCCTAACCCTAACACGTACCCTAATCCTAACCCGTACCCTGAACCGAGCCCTAACCCTAACACTAACCCTAACCCTAACCCTAACCCATACCCTACGCCGTACCCGAACCCCTCCCCGAACCCGTACCCTAAGCCGTACCCTAAGCGTAACCCTAAGCCTAACCCTAACCCTAGGCTACCCTTGACTGCTTCTGCCTCCAATAGATTTCCTAAGCACTAGTGTTTGAAGGAACAGCTTAAAAAGAGAATCCTAATGTGATTTCTTTATAATGGGTGTGTTCCTTATCTTATCCTAGTGTCTAAACTCTTCTCCATGGCTGGACCCCCAAATAATATTCCTTTACGTGCTAAGGGGTATCTAGAGAGTGGGATAGGTTTAATAACTACCCTAACCCTAACGCGTACCCTAACCCTAACCCCTACCCTAACCCTAAAACGTACCCTAATCCTAACCCGTACCCTAAACCGAGCCCTAACTCTAACTCAAACCCTAACCCTAACCCATACCCTACGCCGTACCCGAACCCCTCCCCGAACCCCTACCCTAAGCCGTACCCTAAGCCTAACCCTAAGCCTAACCCTAACCCTAGGCTACCCTTGACTGCTTCTGCCTCCAATAGATTTCCTAAGCACTAGTGTTTGAAGGAACAGCTTAAAAAGAGAATCCTAATGTGATTTCTTTATAATGGGTGTGTTCCTTATCTTATCCTAGTGTCTAAACTCTTCTCCATGGCTGGACCCGCAAATAATATTCCTTTACGTGCTAAGGGGTATCTAGAGAGTGGGATAGGTTTACTAACTACCCTAACCCTAATGCGTACCCTAACCCTAACCCCTACCCTAACCCTAACACGTACCCTAATCCTAACCCGTACCCTAAACCGAGCCCTAACCCTAACACTAACCCTAACCCTAACCCTAACCCATACCCTACGCCGTACCCGAACCCCTCCCCGAACCCGTACCCTAAGCCGTACCCTAACCCTAACCCTAAGCCTAACCCTAACCCTAGGCTACCCTTGACTGCTTCTGCCTCCAATAGATTTCCTAAGCACTAGTGTTTGAAGGAACAGCTTAAAAAGAGAATCCTAATGTGATTTCTTTATAATGGGTGTGTTCCTTATCTTATCCTAGTGTCTAAACTCTTCTCCATGGCTGGAACCCCAAATAATATTCCTTTACGTGCTAAGGGGTATCTAGAGAGTGGGATAGGTTTAATAACTACCCTAACCCTAACGCGTACCCTAACCCTAACCCCTACCCTAACCCTAAAACGTACCCTAATCCTAACCCGTACACTAAATCGAGCCCTAACCCTAACTCAAACCCTAACCCTAACCCATACCCTACGCCGTACCCGAACCCCTCCCCGAACCCCTACCCTAAGCCGTACCCTAAGCCTAACCCTAAGCCTAACCCTAACCCTAGGCTACCCTTGACTGCTTCTGCCTCCAATAGATTTCCTAAGCACTAGTGTTTGAAGGAACAGCTTAAAAAGAGAATCCTAATGTGATTTCTTTATAATGGGTGTGTTCCTTATCTTATCCTAGTGTCTAAACTCTTCTCCATGGCTGGACCCCCAAATAATATTCCTTTACGTGCTAAGGGGTATCTAGAGAGTGGGATAGGTTTAATAACTACCCTAACCCTAATGCGTACCCTAACCCTAACCCCTACCCTAACCCTAACACGTACCCTAATCCTAACCCGTACCCTAAACCGAGCCCTAACCCTAACACGAACCCTAACCCTAACCCTAACCCATACCCTACGCCGTACCCGAACCCCTCCCCGAACCCGTACCCTAAGCCGTACCCTAAGCCTAACCCTAAGCCTAACCCTAACCCTAGGCTACCCTTGACTGCTTCTGCCTCCAATAGATTTCCTAAGCACTAGTGTTTGAAGGAACAGCTTAAAAAGAGAATCCTAATGTGATTTCTTTATAATGGGTGTGTTCCTTATCTTATCCTAGTGTCTAAACTCTTCTCCATGGCTGGACCCGCAAATAATATTCCTTTACGTGCTAAGGGGTATCTAGAGAGTGGGATAGGTTTACTAACTACCCTAACCCTAATGCGTACCCTAACCCTAACCCCTACCCTAACCCTAACACGTACCCTAATCCTAACCCGTACCCTGAACCGAGCCCTAACCCTAACACTAACCCTAACCCTAACCCTAACCCATACCCTACGCCGTACCCGAACCCCTCCCCGAACCCGTACCCTAAGCCGTACCCTAAGCCTAACCCTAAGCCTAACCCTAACCCTAGGCTACCCTTGACTGCTTCTGCCTCCAATAGATTTCCTAAGCACTAGTGTTTTAAGGAACGGCTTAAAAACAGAATCCTAATGTGATTTCTTTATAATGGGTGTGTTCCTTATCTTATCCTAGTGTCTAAACTCTTCTCCATGGCTGGACCCCAAAATAATATTCCTTTACGTGCTAAGGGGTATCTAGAGAGTGGGATAGGTTTAATAACTACCCTAACCCTAACGCGTACCCTAACCCTAACCCCTACCCTAACCCTAACACGTACCCTAATCCTAACCCGTACCCTAAACTGAGCCCTAACCCTAACACTAACCCTAACCCTAACCCTAACCCATACCCTACACTGTACCCGAACCCCTCCCCGAAACCGTACCCTAAGCCGTACCCTAAGCCTAACCCTAAGCCTAACCCTAACCCTAGGCTACCCTTGACTGCTTCTGCCTCCAATAGATTTCCTAAGCACTAGTGTTTGAAGGAACAGCTTAAAAAGAGAATCCTAATGTGATTTCTTTATAATGTGTGTGTTCCTTATCTTATCCTAGTGTCTAAACACTTCTCCATGGCTGGACCCCCAAATAATATTCCTTTACGTGCTAAGGGGTATCTAGAGAGTGGGATAGGTTTAATAACTACCCTAACCCTAACGCGTACCCTAACCCTAACCCCTACCCTAACCCTAACCCGTACCCTAATCCTAACCCGTACCCTAAACCGAGCCCTAACCCTAACACTAACCCTAACCCTAACCCTAACCCATACCCTACGCCGTACCCGAACCCCTCCCCGAACCCGTACCCTAAGCCGTACCCTAAGCCTAACCCTAAGCCTAACCCTAACCCTAGGCTACCCTTGACTGCTTCTGCCTCCAATAGATTTCCTAAGCACTAGTGTTTGAAGGAACAGCTTAAAAAGAGAATCCTAATGTGATTTCTTTATAATGGGTGTGTTCCTTATCTTATCCTAGTGTCTAAACTCTTCTCCATGGCTGGACCCCCAAATAATATTCCTTTACGTGCTAAGGGGTATCTAGAGAGTGGGATAGGTTTAATAACTACCCTAACCCTAACGCGTACCCTAACCCTAACCCCTACCCTAACCCTAACCCGTACCCTAATCCTAACCCGTACCCTAAACCGAGCCCTAACCCTAACACTAACCCTAACCCTAACCCTAACCCATACCCTACGCCGTACCCGAACCCCTCCCCGAACCCGTACCCTAAGCCGTACCCTAAGCCTAACCCTAAGCCTAACCCTAACCCTAGGCTACCCTTGACTGCTTCTGCCTCCAATAGATTTCCTAAGCACTAGTGTTTGAAGGAACAGCTTAAAAAGAGAATCCTAATGTGATTTCTTTATAATGGGTGTGTTCCTTATCTTATCCTAGTGTCTAAACTCTTCTCCATGGCTGGACCCGCAAATAATATTCCTTTACGTGCTAAGGGGTATCTAGAGAGTGGGATAGGTTTACTAACTACCCTAACCCTAATGCGTACCCTAACCCTAACCCCTACCCTAACCCTAACACGTACCCTAATCCTAACCCGTACCCTAAACCGAGCCCTAACCCTAACACGAACCCTAACCCTAACCCTAACCCATACCCTACGCCGTACCCGAACCCCTCCCCGAACCCCTACCCTAAGCCTAACCCTAACCCTAACCCTAAGCCTAACCCTAACCCTAGGCTACCCTTGACTGCTTCTGCCTCCAATAGATTTCCTAAGCACTAGTGTTTGAAGGAACAACTTAAAAAGAGAATCCTAATGTGATTTCTTTATAATGTATGTGTTCCTTATTTTATCCTAGTGTCTAAACTCTTCTCCATGGGTGGACCCGCAAATAATATTCCTTTACGTGCTAAGGGGTATCTAGAGAGTGGGATAGGTTTAATAACTACCCTAACCCTAACACGTACCCTAACCCTAACCCCTACCCTAACCCTAACACGTACCCTAATCCTAACCCGTACCCTAAACCGAGCCCTAACCCTAACACTAACCCTAAACCTAACCCTAACCCATACCCTACACCGTACCTGAACCCCTCCCCAAACCCGTACCCTAAGCCGTACCCTAAGCCTAACCCTAAGCCTAACCCTAACCCTAGGCTACCCTTGACTGCTTCTGCCTCCAACAGATTTCCTAAGCACTAATGTTTGAAGGAAAAGCTTAAAAAGAGAATCCTAATGTGATTTCTTTATAATGGGTGTGTTCCTTATCTTATCCTAGTGTCTAAACTCTTCTCCATGGCTGGACCCCCAAATAATATTCCTTTACGTGCTAAGGGGTATCTAGAGAGTGGGATAGGTTTAATAACTACCCTAACCCTAACACGTACCCTAACCCTAACCCCTACCCTAACCCTAACACGTACCCTAATCCTAACCCGTACCCTGAACCGAGCCCTAACCCTAACACTAACCCTAACCCTAACCCTAACCCATACCCTACGCCGTACCCGAACACCTCCCCGAACCCGTACCCTAAGCCGTACCCTAAGCCTAACCCTAAGCCTAACCCTAACCCTAGGCTACCCTTGACTGCTTCTGCCTCCAATAGATTTCCTAAGCACTAGTGTTTGAAGGAACAGCTTAAAAAGAGAATCCTAATGTGATTTCTTTATAATGGGTGTGTTCCTTATCTTATCCTAGTGTCTAAACTCTTCTCCATGGCTGGACCCCCAAATAATATTCCTTTACGTGCTAAGGGGTATCTAGAGAGTGGGATAGGTTTAATAACTACCCTAACCCTAATGCGTACCCTAACCCTAACCCCTACCCTAACCCTAACACGTACCCTAATCCTAACCCATACCCTAAACCGAGCCCTAACCCTAACACGAACCCTAACCCTAACCCTAACCCATACCCTACGCCGTACCCGAACCCCTCCCCGAACCCCTACCCTAAGCCGTACCCTAACCCTAAACCTAAGCC
This sequence comes from Balaenoptera ricei, assembly GCF_028023285.1. Taxonomy (NCBI): domain Eukaryota; kingdom Metazoa; phylum Chordata; class Mammalia; order Artiodactyla; family Balaenopteridae; genus Balaenoptera; species Balaenoptera ricei. Next base: position 29,295 of record NW_026777974.1, read on the forward strand.
TAACCCTAACCCTAGGCTACCCTTGACTGCTTCTGCCTCCAATAGATTTCCTAAGCACTAGTGTTTTAAGGAACAGCTTAAAAAGCGAATCCTAATGTGATTTCTTTATAATGTATGTGTTCCTTATTTTATCCTAGTGTCTAAACTCTTCTCCATGGCTGGACCCGCAAATAATATTCCTTTACGTGCTAAGGGGTATCTAGAGAGTGGGATAGGTTTAATAACTACCCTAACCCTAACGCGTACCCTAACCCTAACCCCTACCCTAACCCTAACACGTACCCTAATCCTAACCCGTACCCTAAACCGAGCCCTAACCCTAACACTAACCCTAAACCTAACCCTACCCCATACCCTACACCGTACCCGAACCCCTCCCCAAACCCGTACCCTAAGCCGTACCCTAAGCCTAACCCTAAGCCTAAACCTAACCCTAGGCTACCCTTGACTGCTTCTGCCTCCAACAGATTTCCTAAGCACTAGTGTTTGAAGGAACAGCTTAAAAAGAGAATCCTAATGTGATTTCTTTATAATGGGTGTGTTCCTTATCTTATCCTAGTGTCTAAACTCTTCTCCATGGCTGGACCCCCAAATAATATTCTTTTACGTGCTAAGGGGTATCTAGAGAGTGGGATAGGTTTAATAACTACCCTAACCCTAACGCGTACCCTAACCCTAACCCCTACCCTAACCCTAACACGTACCCTAATCCTAACCCGTACCCTAAACCGAGCCCTAACCCTAACACTAACCCTAACCCTAACCCTAACCCATACCCTACGCCGTACCCGAACCCCTCCCCGAACCCGTACCCTAAGCCGTACCCTAAGCCTAACCCTAAGCCTAACCCTAACCCTAGGCTACCCTTGACTGCTTCTGCCTCCAATAGATTTCCTAAGCACTAGTGTTTGAAGGAACAGCTTAAAAAGAGAATCCTAATGTGATTTCTTTATAATGGGTGTGTTCCTTATCTTATCCTAGTGTCTAAACTCTTCTCCATGGCTGGACCCCCAAATAATATTCCTTTACGTGCTAAGGGGTATCTAGAGAGTGGGATAGGTTTAATAACTACCCTAACCCTAACGCATACCCTAACCCTAACCCCTACCCTAACCCTAACCCGTACCCTAATCCTAACCCGTACCCTAAACCGAGCCCTAACCCTAACACTAACCCTAACCCTAACCCTAACCCATACCCTACGCCGTACCCGAACCCCTCCCCGAACCCGTACCCTAAGCCGTACCCTAAGCCTAACCCTAAGCCTAACCCTAACCCTAGGCTACCCTTGACTGCTTCTGCCTCCAATAGATTTCCTAAGCACTAGTGTTTGAAGGAACAGCTTAAAAAGAGAATCCTAATGTGATTTCTTTATAATGGGTGTGTTCCTTATCTTATCCTAGTGTCTAAACTCTTCTCCATGGCTGGACCCCCAAATAATATTCCTTTACATGCTAAGGGGTATCTAGAGAGTGGGATAGGTTTAATAACTACCCTAACCCTAACGCGTACCCTAACCCTAACCCCTACCCTAACCCTAAAACGTACCCTAATCCTAACCCGTACACTAAACCGAGCCCTAACCCTAACTCAAACCCTAACCCTAACCCTAATCCATACCCTACGCCGTACCCGAACCCCTCCCCGAACCCGTACCCTAAGCCGTACCCTAACCCTAACCCTAAGCCTAACCCTAACCCTAGGCTACCCTTGACTGCTTCTGCCTCCAATAGATTTCCTAAGCACTAGTGTTTTAAGGAACAGCTTAAAAAGAGAATCCTAATGTGATTTCTTTATAATGGGTGTGTTCCTTATCTTATCCTAGTGTCTAAACTCTTCTCCATGGCTGGACCCCCAAATAATATTCCTTTACGTGCTAAGGGGTATCTAGAGAGTGGGATAGGTTTAATAACTACCCTAACCCTAACACGTACCCTAACCCTAACCCCTACCCTAACCCTAACACGTACCCTAATCCTAACCCGTACCCTGAACCGAGCCCTAACCCTAACACTAACCCTAACCCTAACCCTAACCCATACCCTACGCCGTACCCGAACCCCTCCCCGAACCCGTACCCTAAGCCGTACCCTAAGCGTAACCCTAAGCCTAACCCTAACCCTAGGCTACCCTTGACTGCTTCTGCCTCCAATAGATTTCCTAAGCACTAGTGTTTGAAGGAACAGCTTAAAAAGAGAATCCTAATGTGATTTCTTTATAATGGGTGTGTTCCTTATCTTATCCTAGTGTCTAAACTCTTCTCCATGGCTGGACCCCCAAATAATATTCCTTTACGTGCTAAGGGGTATCTAGAGAGTGGGATAGGTTTAATAACTACCCTAACCCTAACGCGTACCCTAACCCTAACCCCTACCCTAACCCTAAAACGTACCCTAATCCTAACCCGTACCCTAAACCGAGCCCTAACTCTAACTCAAACCCTAACCCTAACCCATACCCTACGCCGTACCCGAACCCCTCCCCGAACCCCTACCCTAAGCCGTACCCTAAGCCTAACCCTAAGCCTAACCCTAACCCTAGGCTACCCTTGACTGCTTCTGCCTCCAATAGATTTCCTAAGCACTAGTGTTTGAAGGAACAGCTTAAAAAGAGAATCCTAATGTGATTTCTTTATAATGGGTGTGTTCCTTATCTTATCCTAGTGTCTAAACTCTTCTCCATGGCTGGACCCGCAAATAATATTCCTTTACGTGCTAAGGGGTATCTAGAGAGTGGGATAGGTTTACTAACTACCCTAACCCTAATGCGTACCCTAACCCTAACCCCTACCCTAACCCTAACACGTACCCTAATCCTAACCCGTACCCTAAACCGAGCCCTAACCCTAACACTAACCCTAACCCTAACCCTAACCCATACCCTACGCCGTACCCGAACCCCTCCCCGAACCCGTACCCTAAGCCGTACCCTAACCCTAACCCTAAGCCTAACCCTAACCCTAGGCTACCCTTGACTGCTTCTGCCTCCAATAGATTTCCTAAGCACTAGTGTTTGAAGGAACAGCTTAAAAAGAGAATCCTAATGTGATTTCTTTATAATGGGTGTGTTCCTTATCTTATCCTAGTGTCTAAACTCTTCTCCATGGCTGGAACCCCAAATAATATTCCTTTACGTGCTAAGGGGTATCTAGAGAGTGGGATAGGTTTAATAACTACCCTAACCCTAACGCGTACCCTAACCCTAACCCCTACCCTAACCCTAAAACGTACCCTAATCCTAACCCGTACACTAAACCGAGCCCTAACCCTAACTCAAACCCTAACCCTAACCCATACCCTACGCCGTACCCGAACCCCTCCCCGAACCCCTACCCTAAGCCGTACCCTAAGCCTAACCCTAAGCCTAACCCTAACCCTAGGCTACCCTTGACTGCTTCTGCCTCCAATAGATTTCCTAAGCACTAGTGTTTGAAGGAACAGCTTAAAAAGAGAATCCTAATGTGATTTCTTTATAATGGGTGTGTTCCTTATCTTATCCTAGTGTCTAAACTCTTCTCCATGGCTGGACCCCCAAATAATATTCCTTTACGTGCTAAGGGGTATCTAGAGAGTGGGATAGGTTTAATAACTACCCTAACCCTAATGCGTACCCTAACCCTAACCCCTACCCTAACCCTAACACGTACCCTAATCCTAACCCGTACCCTAAACCGAGCCCTAACCCTAACACGAACCCTAACCCTAACCCTAACCCATACCCTACGCCGTACCCGAACCCCTCCCCGAACCCGTACCCTAAGCCGTACCCTAAGCCTAACCCTAAGCCTAACCCTAACCCTAGGCTACCCTTGACTGCTTCTGCCTCCAATAGATTTCCTAAGCACTAGTGTTTGAAGGAACAGCTTAAAAAGAGAATCCTAATGTGATTTCTTTATAATGGGTGTGTTCCTTATCTTATCCTAGTGTCTAAACTCTTCTCCATGGCTGGACCCGCAAATAATATTCCTTTACGTGCTAAGGGGTATCTAGAGAGTGGGATAGGTTTACTAACTACCCTAACCCTAATGCGTACCCTAACCCTAACCCCTACCCTAACCCTAACACGTACCCTAATCCTAACCCGTACCCTGAACCGAGCCCTAACCCTAACACTAACCCTAACCCTAACCCTAACCCATACCCTACGCCGTACCCGAACCCCTCCCCGAACCCGTACCCTAAGCCGTACCCTAAGCCTAACCCTAAGCCTAACCCTAACCCTAGGCTACCCTTGACTGCTTCTGCCTCCAATAGATTTCCTAAGCACTAGTGTTTTAAGGAACGGCTTAAAAACAGAATCCTAATGTGATTTCTTTATAATGGGTGTGTTCCTTATCTTATCCTAGTGTCTAAACTCTTCTCCATGGCTGGACCCCAAAATAATATTCCTTTACGTGCTAAGGGGTATCTAGAGAGTGGGATAGGTTTAATAACTACCCTAACCCTAACGCGTACCCTAACCCTAACCCCTACCCTAACCCTAACACGTACCCTAATCCTAACCCGTACCCTAAACTGAGCCCTAACCCTAACACTAACCCTAACCCTAACCCTAACCCATACCCTACACTGTACCCGAACCCCTCCCCGAAACCGTACCCTAAGCCGTACCCTAAGCCTAACCCTAAGCCTAACCCTAACCCTAGGCTACCCTTGACTGCTTCTGCCTCCAATAGATTTCCTAAGCACTAGTGTTTGAAGGAACAGCTTAAAAAGAGAATCCTAATGTGATTTCTTTATAATGTGTGTGTTCCTTATCTTATCCTAGTGTCTAAACACTTCTCCATGGCTGGACCCCCAAATAATATTCCTTTACGTGCTAAGGGGTATCTAGAGAGTGGGATAGGTTTAATAACTACCCTAACCCTAACGCGTACCCTAACCCTAACCCCTACCCTAACCCTAACCCGTACCCTAATCCTAACCCGTACCCTAAACCGAGCCCTAACCCTAACACTAACCCTAACCCTAACCCTAACCCATACCCTACGCCGTACCCGAACCCCTCCCCGAACCCGTACCCTAAGCCGTACCCTAAGCCTAACCCTAAGCCTAACCCTAACCCTAGGCTACCCTTGACTGCTTCTGCCTCCAATAGATTTCCTAAGCACTAGTGTTTGAAGGAACAGCTTAAAAAGAGAATCCTAATGTGATTTCTTTATAATGGGTGTGTTCCTTATCTTATCCTAGTGTCTAAACTCTTCTCCATGGCTGGACCCCCAAATAATATTCCTTTACGTGCTAAGGGGTATCTAGAGAGTGGGATAGGTTTAATAACTACCCTAACCCTAACGCGTACCCTAACCCTAACCCCTACCCTAACCCTAACCCGTACCCTAATCCTAACCCGTACCCTAAACCGAGCCCTAACCCTAACACTAACCCTAACCCTAACCCTAACCCATACCCTACGCCGTACCCGAACCCCTCCCCGAACCCGTACCCTAAGCCGTACCCTAAGCCTAACCCTAAGCCTAACCCTAACCCTAGGCTACCCTTGACTGCTTCTGCCTCCAATAGATTTCCTAAGCACTAGTGTTTGAAGGAACAGCTTAAAAAGAGAATCCTAATGTGATTTCTTTATAATGGGTGTGTTCCTTATCTTATCCTAGTGTCTAAACTCTTCTCCATGGCTGGACCCGCAAATAATATTCCTTTACGTGCTAAGGGGTATCTAGAGAGTGGGATAGGTTTACTAACTACCCTAACCCTAATGCGTACCCTAACCCTAACCCCTACCCTAACCCTAACACGTACCCTAATCCTAACCCGTACCCTAAACCGAGCCCTAACCCTAACACGAACCCTAACCCTAACCCTAACCCATACCCTACGCCGTACCCGAACCCCTCCCCGAACCCCTACCCTAAGCCTAACCCTAACCCTAACCCTAAGCCTAACCCTAACCCTAGGCTACCCTTGACTGCTTCTGCCTCCAATAGATTTCCTAAGCACTAGTGTTTGAAGGAACAACTTAAAAAGAGAATCCTAATGTGATTTCTTTATAATGTATGTGTTCCTTATTTTATCCTAGTGTCTAAACTCTTCTCCATGGGTGGACCCGCAAATAATATTCCTTTACGTGCTAAGGGGTATCTAGAGAGTGGGATAGGTTTAATAACTACCCTAACCCTAACACGTACCCTAACCCTAACCCCTACCCTAACCCTAACACGTACCCTAATCCTAACCCGTACCCTAAACCGAGCCCTAACCCTAACACTAACCCTAAACCTAACCCTAACCCATACCCTACACCGTACCTGAACCCCTCCCCAAACCCGTACCCTAAGCCGTACCCTAAGCCTAACCCTAAGCCTAACCCTAACCCTAGGCTACCCTTGACTGCTTCTGCCTCCAACAGATTTCCTAAGCACTAATGTTTGAAGGAAAAGCTTAAAAAGAGAATCCTAATGTGATTTCTTTATAATGGGTGTGTTCCTTATCTTATCCTAGTGTCTAAACTCTTCTCCATGGCTGGACCCCCAAATAATATTCCTTTACGTGCTAAGGGGTATCTAGAGAGTGGGATAGGTTTAATAACTACCCTAACCCTAACGCGTACCCTAACCCTAACCCCTACCCTAACCCTAACACGTACCCTAATCCTAACCCGTACCCTAAACCGAGCCCTAACCCTAACACTAACCCTAACCCTAACCCTAACCCATACCCTACGCCGTACCCGAACCCCTCCCCGAACACGTAGCCTAAGCCGTACCCTAAGCCTAACCCTAAGCCTAACCCTAACCCTAGGCTACCCTTGACTGCTTCTGCCTCCAATAGATTTCCTAAGCACTAGTGTTTGAAGGAACAGCTTAAAAAGAGAATCCTAATGTGATTTCTTTATAATGGGTGTGTTCCTTATCTTATCCTAGTGTCTAAACTCTTCTCCATGGCTGGACCCCCAAATAATATTCCTTTACGTGCTAAGGGGTATCTAGAGAGTGGGATAGGTTTAATAACTATCCTAACCCTAACGCGTACCCTAACCCTAACCCCTACCCTAACCCTAACACGTACCCTAATCCTGACCCGTATCCTAAACCGATCCCTAACCCAAACACTAACCCTATCCCTAACCCTAACCCATACCCTACGCCGTACCCGAACCCCTCCCCGAACCCGTACCCTAAGCCGTACCCTAACCCTAACCCTAAGCCTAACCCTAACCCTAGGCTACCCTTGACTGCTTCTGCCTCCAATAGATTTCCTAAGCACTAGTGTTTTAAGGAACAGCTTAAAAAGAGAATCCTAATGTGATTTCTTTATAATGGGTGTGTTCCTTATCTTATCCTAGTGTCTAAACTCTTCTCCATGGCTGGACCCCCAAATAATATTCCTTTACGTGCTAAGGGGTATCTAGAGAGTGGGATAGGTTTAATAACTACCCTAACCCTAATGCCTACCCTAACCCTAACCCCTACCCTAACCCTAACACGTACCCTAATCCTAACCCGTACCCTGAACCGAGCCCTAACCCTAACACTAACCCTAACCCTAACCCTAACCCATACCCTACGCCGTACCCGAACCCCTCCCCGAACCCGTACCCTAAGCCGTACCCTAAGCCTAACCCTAAGCCTAACCCTAACCCTAGGCTACCCTTGACTGCTTCTGCCTCCAATAGATTTCCTAAGCACTAGTGTTTGAAGGAACAGCTTAAAAAGAGAATCCTAATGTGATTTCTTTATAATGGGTGTGTTCCTTATCTTATCCTAGTGTCTAAACTCTTCTCCATGGCTGGACCCCCAAATAATATTCCTTTACGTGCTAAGGGGTATCTAGAGAGTGGGATAGGTTTAATAACTACCCTAACCCTAATGCGTACCCTAACCCTAACCCCTACCCTAACCCTAACACGTACCCTAATCCTAACCCGTACCCTAAACCGAGCCCTAACCCTAACACGAACCCTAACCCTAACCCTAACCCATACCCTACGCCGTACCCGAACCCCTCCCCGAACCCGTACCCTAAGCCGTACCCTAAGCCTAACCCTAAGCCTAACCCTAACCCTAGGCTACCCTTGACTGCTTCTGCCTCCAATAGATTTCCTAAGCACTAGTGTTTGAAGGAACAGCTTAAAAAGAGAATCCTAATGTGATTTCTTTATAATGGGTGTGTTCCTTATCTTATCCTAGTGTCTAAACTCTTCTCCATGGCTGGACCCGCAAATAATATTCCTTTACGTGCTAAGGGGTATCTAGAGAGTGGGATAGGTTTACTAACTACCCTAACCCTAATGCGTACCCTAACCCTAACCCCTACCCTAACCCTAACACGTACCCTAATCCTAACCCGTACCCTGAACCGAGCCCTAACCCTAACACTAACCCTAACCCTAACCCTAACCCATACCCTACGCCATACCCGAACCCCTCCCCGAACACGTACCCTAAGCCGTACCCTAAGCCTAACCCTAAGCCTAACCCTAACCCTAGGCTACCCTTGACTGCTTCTGCCTCCAATAGATTTCCTAAGCACTAGTGTTTGAAGGAACAGCTTAAAAAGAGAATCCTAATGTGATTTCTTTATAATGGGTGTGTTCCTTATCTTATCCTAGTGTCTAAACTCTTCTCCATGGCTGGACCCCCAAATAATATTCCTTTACATGCTAAGGGGTATCTAGAGAGTGGGATAGGTTTAATAACTACCCTAACGCTAACGCGTACCATAACCCTAACCCCTACCCTAATCCTAACCCGTACACTAAACCGAGCCCTAACCCTAACTCAAACCCTAACCCTAACCCTAACCCATACCCTACGCCGTACCCGAACCCCTCCCCGAACCCGTAGCCTAAGCCGTACCCTAAGCCTAACCCTAAGCCTAACCCTAACCCTAGGCTACCCTTGACTGCTTCTGCCTCCAATAGATTTCCTAAGCACTAGTGTTTGAAGCAACAGCTTAAAAAGAGAATCCTAATGTGATTTCTTTATAATGGGTGTGTTCCTTATCTTATCCTAGTGTCTAAACTCTTCTCCATGGCTGGACCCCCAAATAATATTCCTTTACGTGCTAAGGGGTATCTAGAGAGTGGGATAGGTTTAATAACTGCCCTAACCCTAACACGTACCCTAACCCTAACCCCTAACCTAACCCTAACACGTACCCTAATCCTAACCCGTACCCTGAACCGAGCCCTAACCCTAACAGTAACCCTAACCCTAACCCTAACCCATACCCTACGCCGTACCCGAACCCCTCCCCGAACCCGTACCCTAAGCCGTACCCTAAGCCTAACCCTAAGCCTAACCCTAACCCTAGGCTACCCTTGACTGCTTCTGCCTCCAATAGATTTCCTAAGCACTAGTGTTTTAAGGAACGGCTTAAAAACAGAATCCTAATGTGATTTCTTTATAATGGGTGTGTTCCTTATCTTATCCTAGTGTCTAAACTCTTCTCCATGGCTGGACCCCCATATAATATTCCTTTACGTGCTAAGGGGTATCTAGAGAGTGGGATAGGTTTAATAACTACCCTAACCCTAACGCATACCCTAACCCTAACCCCTACCCTAACCCTAACCCTAACCCGTACCCTAATCCTAACCCGTACCCTAAACTGAGCCCTAACCCTAACACTAACCCTAACCCTAACCCTAACCCATACCCTACACCGTACCCGAACCCCTCCCCGAAACCGTACCCTAAGCCGTACCCTAACCCTAACCCTAAGCCTAACCCTAACCCTAGGCTACCCTTGACTGCTTCTGCCTCCAATAGATTTCCTAAGCACTAGTGTTTGAAGGAACAGCTTAAAAAGAGAATCCTAATGTGATTTCTTTATAATGGGTGTGTTCCTTATCTTATCCTAGTGTCTAAACTCTTCTCCATGGCTGGACCCCCAAATAATATTCCTTTACGTGCTAAGGGGTATCTAGAGAGTGGGATAGGTTTAATAACTACCCTAACCCTAACGCGTACCCTAACCCTAACCCCTACCCTAACCCTAAAACGTACCCTAATCCTAACCCGTACACTAAACCGAGCCCTAACCCTAACTCAAACCCTAACCCTAACCCATACCCTACGCCGTACCCGAACCCCTCCCCGAACCCGTACCCTAAGCCGTACCCTAAGCCTAACCCTAAGCCTAACCCTAACCCTAGGCTACCCTTGACTGCTTCTGCCTCCAATAGATTTCCTAAGCACTAGTGTTTGAAGGAACAGCTTAAAAAGAGAATCCTAATGTGATTTCTTTATAATGGGTGTGTTCCTTATCTTATCCTAGTGTCTAAACTCTTCTCCATGGCTGGACCCCCAAATAATATTCCTTTACGTGCTAAGGGGTATCTAGAGAGTGGGATAGGTTTAATAACTACCCTAACCCTAATGCGTACCCTAACCCTAACCCCTACCCTAACCCTAACACGTACCCTAATCCTAACCCATACCCTAAACCGAGCCCTAACCCTAACACGAACCCTAACCCTAACCCTAACCCATACCCTACGCCGTACCCGAACCCCTCCCCGAACCCCTACCCTAAGCCGTACCCTAAACCTAAACCTAAGCCTAACCCTAACCCTAGGCTACCCTTGACTGCTTCTGCCTCCAATAGATTTCCTAAGCACTAGTGTTTTAAGGAACAGCTTAAAAAGCGAATCCTAATGTGATTTCTTTATAATGTATGTGTTCCTTATTTTATCCTAGTGTCTAAACTCTTCTCCATGGCTGGACCCGCAAATAATATTCCTTTACGTGCTAAGGGGTATCTAGAGAGTGGGATAGGTTTAATAACTACCCTAACCCTAACGCGTACCCTAACCCTAACCCCTACCCTAACCCTAACACGTACCCTAATCCTAACCCGTACCCTAAACCGAGCCCTAACCCTAACACTAACCCTAAACCTAACCCTACCCCATACCCTACACCGTACCCGAACCCCTCCCCAAACCCGTACCCTAAGCCGTACCCTAAGCCTAACCCTAAGCCTAACCCTAACCCTAGGCTACCCTTGACTGCTTCTGCCTCCAACAGATTTCCTAAGCACTAGTGTTTGAAGGAACAGCTTAAAAAGAGAATCCTAATGTGATTTCTTTATAATGGGTGTGTTCCTTATCTTATCCTAGTGTCTAAACTCTTCTCCATGGCTGGACCCCCAAATAATATTCCTTTACGTGCTAAGGGGTATCTAGAGAGTGGGATAGGTTTAATAACTGCCCTAACCCTAACACGTACCCTAACCCTAACCCCTACCCTAACCCTAACACGTACCCTAATCCTAACCCGTACCCTGAACCGAGCCCTAACCCTAACACTAACCCTAACCCTAACCCTAACCCATACCCTACGCCGTACCCGAACCCCTCCCCGAACCCGTACCCTAAGCCGTACCCTAAGCCTAACCCTAAGCCTAACCCTAACCCTAGGCTACCCTTGACTGCTTCTGCCTCCAATAGATTTCCTAAGCACTAGTGTTTTAAGGAACGGCTTAAAAACAGAATCCTAATGTGATTTCTTTATAATGGGTGTGTTCCTTATCTTATCCTAGTGTCTAAACTCTTCTCCATGGCTGGACCCCAAAATAATATTCCTTTACGTGCTAAGGGGTATCTAGAGAGTGGGATAGGTTTAATAACTACCCTAACCCTAACGCGTACCCTAACCCTAACCCCTACCCTAACCCTAACACGTACCCTAATCCTAACCCGTACCCTAAACTGAGCCCTAACCCTAACACTAACCCTAACCCTAACCCTAACCCATACCCTACACTGTACCCGAACCCCTCCCCGAAACCGTACCCTAAGCCGTACCCTAAGCCTAACCCTAAGCCTAACCCTAACCCTAGGCTACCCTTGACTGCTTCTGCCTCCAATAGATTTCCTAAGCACTAGTGTTTGAAGGAACAGCTTAAAAAGAGAATCCTAATGTGATTTCTTTATAATGTGTGTGTTCCTTATCTTATCCTAGTGTCTAAACACTTCTCCATGGCTGGACCCCCAAATAATATTCCTTTACGTGCTAAGGGGTATCTAGAGAGTGGGATAGGTTTAATAACTACCCTAACCCTAACGCGTACCCTAACCCTAACCCCTACCCTAACCCTAACCCGTACCCTAATCCTAACCCGTACCCTAAACCGAGCCCTAACCCTAACACTAACCCTAACCCTAACCCTAACCCATACCCTACGCCGTACCCGAACCCCTCCCCGAACCCGTACCCTAAGCCGTACCCTAAGCCTAACCCTAAGCCTAACCCTAACCCTAGGCTACCCTTGACTGCTTCTGCCTCCAATAGATTTCCTAAGCACTAGTGTTTGAAGGAACAGCTTAAAAAGAGAATCCTAATGTGATTTCTTTATAATGGGTGTGTTCCTTATCTTATCCTAGTGTCTAAACTCTTCTCCATGGCTGGACCCCCAAATAATATTCCTTTACGTGCTAAGGGGTATCTAGAGAGTGGGATAGGTTTAATAACTACCCTAACCCTAACGCGTACCCTAACCCTAACCCCTACCCTAACCCTAACCCGTACCCTAATCCTAACCCGTACCCTAAACCGAGCCCTAACCCTAACACTAACCCTAACCCTAACCCTAACCCATACCCTACGCCGTACCCGAACCCCTCCCCGAACCCGTACCCTAAGCCGTACCCTAAGCCTAACCCTAAGCCTAACCCTAACCCTAGGCTACCCTTGACTGCTTCTGCCTCCAATAGATTTCCTAAGCACTAGTGTTTGAAGGAACAGCTTAAAAAGAGAATCCTAATGTGATTTCTTTATAATGGGTGTGTTCCTTATCTTATCCTAGTGTCTAAACTCTTCTCCATGGCTGGACCCGCAAATAATATTCCTTTACGTGCTAAGGGGTATCTAGAGAGTGGGATAGGTTTACTAACTACCCTAACCCTAATGCGTACCCTAACCCTAACCCCTACCCTAACCCTAACACGTACCCTAATCCTAACCCGTACCCTAAACCGAGCCCTAACCCTAACACGAACCCTAACCCTAACCCTAACCCATACCCTACGCCGTACCCGAACCCCTCCCCGAACCCCTACCCTAAGCCTAACCCTAACCCTAACCCTAAGCCTAACCCTAACCCTAGGCTACCCTTGACTGCTTCTGCCTCCAATAGATTTCCTAAGCACTAGTGTTTGAAGGAACAACTTAAAAAGAGAATCCTAATGTGATTTCTTTATAATGTATGTGTTCCTTATTTTATCCTAGTGTCTAAACTCTTCTCCATGGGTGGACCCGCAAATAATATTCCTTTACGTGCTAAGGGGTATCTAGAGAGTGGGATAGGTTTAATAACTACCCTAACCCTAACACGTACCCTAACCCTAACCCCTACCCTAACCCTAACACGTACCCTAATCCTAACCCGTACCCTAAACCGAGCCCTAACCCTAACACTAACCCTAAACCTAACCCTAACCCATACCCTACACCGTACCTGAACCCCTCCCCAAACCCGTACCCTAAGCCGTACCCTAAGCCTAACCCTAAGCCTAACCCTAACCCTAGGCTACCCTTGACTGCTTCTGCCTCCAACAGATTTCCTAAGCACTAATGTTTGAAGGAAAAGCTTAAAAAGAGAATCCTAATGTGATTTCTTTATAATGGGTGTGTTCCTTATCTTATCCTAGTGTCTAAACTCTTCTCCATGGCTGGACCCCCAAATAATATTCCTTTACGTGCTAAGGGGTATCTAGAGAGTGGGATAGGTTTAATAACTACCCTAACCCTAACGCGTACCCTAACCCTAACCCCTACCCTAACCCTAACACGTACCCTAATCCTAACCCGTACCCTAAACCGAGCCCTAACCCTAACACTAACCCTAACCCTAACCCTAACCCATACCCTACGCCGTACCCGAACCCCTCCCCGAACACGTAGCCTAAGCCGTACCCTAAGCCTAACCCTAAGCCTAACCCTAACCCTAGGCTACCCTTGACTGCTTCTGCCTCCAATAGATTTCCTAAGCACTAGTGTTTGAAGGAACAGCTTAAAAAGAGAATCCTAATGTGATTTCTTTATAATGGGTGTGTTCCTTATCTTATCCTAGTGTCTAAACTCTTCTCCATGGCTGGACCCCCAAATAATATTCCTTTACGTGCTAAGGGGTATCTAGAGAGTGGGATAGGTTTAATAACTATCCTAACCCTAACGCGTACCCTAACCCTAACCCCTACCCTAACCCTAACACGTACCCTAATCCTGACCCGTATCCTAAACCGATCCCTAACCCAAACACTAACCCTATCCCTAACCCTAACCCATACCCTACGCCGTACCCGAACCCCTCCCCGAACCCGTACCCTAAGCCGTACCCTAACCCTAACCCTAAGCCTAACCCTAACCCTAGGCTACCCTTGACTGCTTCTGCCTCCAATAGATTTCCTAAGCACTAGTGTTTTAAGGAACAGCTTAAAAAGAGAATCCTAATGTGATTTCTTTATAATGGGTGTGTTCCTTATCTTATCCTAGTGTCTAAACTCTTCTCCATGGCTGGACCCCCAAATAATATTCCTTTACGTGCTAAGGGGTATCTAGAGAGTGGGATAGGTTTAATAACTACCCTAACCCTAATGCCTACCCTAACCCTAACCCCTACCCTAACCCTAACACGTACCCTAATCCTAACCCGTACCCTGAACCGAGCCCTAACCCTAACACTAACCCTAACCCTAACCCTAACCCATACCCTACGCCGTACCCGAACCCCTCCCCGAACCCGTACCCTAAGCCGTACCCTAAGCCTAACCCTAAGCCTAACCCTAACCCTAGGCTACCCTTGACTGCTTCTGCCTCCAATAGATTTCCTAAGCACTAGTGTTTGAAGGAACAGCTTAAAAAGAGAATCCTAATGTGATTTCTTTATAATGGGTGTGTTCCTTATCTTATCCTAGTGTCTAAACTCTTCTCCATGGCTGGACCCCCAAATAATATTCCTTTACGTGCTAAGGGGTATCTAGAGAGTGGGATAGGTTTAATAACTACCCTAACCCTAATGCGTACCCTAACCCTAACCCCTACCCTAACCCTAACACGTACCCTAATCCTAACCCGTACCCTAAACCGAGCCCTAACCCTAACACGAACCCTAACCCTAACCCTAACCCATACCCTACGCCGTACCCGAACCCCTCCCCGAACCCGTACCCTAAGCCGTACCCTAAGCCTAACCCTAAGCCTAACCCTAACCCTAGGCTACCCTTGACTGCTTCTGCCTCCAATAGATTTCCTAAGCACTAGTGTTTGAAGGAACAGCTTAAAAAGAGAATCCTAATGTGATTTCTTTATAATGGGTGTGTTCCTTATCTTATCCTAGTGTCTAAACTCTTCTCCATGGCTGGACCCGCAAATAATATTCCTTTACGTGCTAAGGGGTATCTAGAGAGTGGGATAGGTTTACTAACTACCCTAACCCTAATGCGTACCCTAACCCTAACCCCTACCCTAACCCTAACACGTACCCTAATCCTAACCCGTACCCTGAACCGAGCCCTAACCCTAACACTAACCCTAACCCTAACCCTAACCCATACCCTACGCCATACCCGAACCCCTCCCCGAACACGTACCCTAAGCCGTACCCTAAGCCTAACCCTAAGCCTAACCCTAACCCTAGGCTACCCTTGACTGCTTCTGCCTCCAATAGATTTCCTAAGCACTAGTGTTTGAAGGAACAGCTTAAAAAGAGAATCCTAATGTGATTTCTTTATAATGGGTGTGTTCCTTATCTTATCCTAGTGTCTAAACTCTTCTCCATGGCTGGACCCCCAAATAATATTCCTTTACATGCTAAGGGGTATCTAGAGAGTGGGATAGGTTTAATAACTACCCTAACGCTAACGCGTACCATAACCCTAACCCCTACCCTAATCCTAACCCGTACACTAAACCGAGCCCTAACCCTAACTCAAACCCTAACCCTAACCCTAACCCATACCCTACGCCGTACCCGAACCCCTCCCCGAACCCGTAGCCTAAGCCGTACCCTAAGCCTAACCCTAAGCCTAACCCTAACCCTAGGCTACCCTTGACTGCTTCTGCCTCCAATAGATTTCCTAAGCACTAGTGTTTGAAGCAACAGCTTAAAAAGAGAATCCTAATGTGATTTCTTTATAATGGGTGTGTTCCTTATCTTATCCTAGTGTCTAAACTCTTCTCCATGGCTGGACCCCCAAATAATATTCCTTTACGTGCTAAGGGGTATCTAGAGAGTGGGATAGGTTTAATAACTGCCCTAACCCTAACACGTACCCTAACCCTAACCCCTAACCTAACCCTAACACGTACCCTAATCCTAACCCGTACCCTGAACCGAGCCCTAACCCTAACAGTAACCCTAACCCTAACCCTAACCCATACCCTACGCCGTACCCGAACCCCTCCCCGAACCCGTACCCTAAGCCGTACCCTAAGCCTAACCCTAAGCCTAACCCTAACCCTAGGCTACCCTTGACTGCTTCTGCCTCCAATAGATTTCCTAAGCACTAGTGTTTTAAGGAACGGCTTAAAAACAGAATCCTAATGTGATTTCTTTATAATGGGTGTGTTCCTTATCTTATCCTAGTGTCTAAACTCTTCTCCATGGCTGGACCCCCATATAATATTCCTTTACGTGCTAAGGGGTATCTAGAGAGTGGGATAGGTTTAATAACTACCCTAACCCTAACGCATACCCTAACCCTAACCCCTACCCTAACCCTAACCCTAACCCGTACCCTAATCCTAACCCGTACCCTAAACTGAGCCCTAACCCTAACACTAACCCTAACCCTAACCCTAACCCATACCCTACACCGTACCCGAACCCCTCCCCGAAACCGTACCCTAAGCCGTACCCTAACCCTAACCCTAAGCCTAACCCTAACCCTAGGCTACCCTTGACTGCTTCTGCCTCCAATAGATTTCCTAAGCACTAGTGTTTGAAGGAACAGCTTAAAAAGAGAATCCTAATGTGATTTCTTTATAATGGGTGTGTTCCTTATCTTATCCTAGTGTCTAAACTCTTCTCCATGGCTGGACCCCCAAATAATATTCCTTTACGTGCTAAGGGGTATCTAGAGAGTGGGATAGGTTTAATAACTACCCTAACCCTAACGCGTACCCTAACCCTAACCCCTACCCTAACCCTAAAACGTACCCTAATCCTAACCCGTACACTAAACCGAGCCCTAACCCTAACTCAAACCCTAACCCTAACCCATACCCTACGCCGTACCCGAACCCCTCCCCGAACCCGTACCCTAAGCCGTACCCTAAGCCTAACCCTAAGCCTAACCCTAACCCTAGGCTACCCTTGACTGCTTCTGCCTCCAATAGATTTCCTAAGCACTAGTGTTTGAAGGAACAGCTTAAAAAGAGAATCCTAATGTGATTTCTTTATAATGGGTGTGTTCCTTATCTTATCCTAGTGTCTAAACTCTTCTCCATGGCTGGACCCCCAAATAATATTCCTTTACGTGCTAAGGGGTATCTAGAGAGTGGGATAGGTTTAATAACTACCCTAACCCTAATGCGTACCCTAACCCTAACCCCTACCCTAACCCTAACACGTACCCTAATCCTAACCCATACCCTAAACCGAGCCCTAACCCTAACACGAACCCTAACCCTAACCCTAACCCATACCCTACGCCGTACCCGAACCCCTCCCCGAACCCCTACCCTAAGCCGTACCCTAAACCTAAACCTAAGCCTAACCCTAACCCTAGGCTACCCTTGACTGCTTCTGCCTCCAATAGATTTCCTAAGCACTAGTGTTTTAAGGAACAGCTTAAAAAGCGAATCCTAATGTGATTTCTTTATAATGTATGTGTTCCTTATTTTATCCTAGTGTCTAAACTCTTCTCCATGGCTGGACCCGCAAATAATATTCCTTTACGTGCTAAGGGGTATCTAGAGAGTGGGATAGGTTTAATAACTACCCTAACCCTAACGCGTACCCTAACCCTAACCCCTACCCTAACCCTAACACGTACCCTAATCCTAACCCGTACCCTAAACCGAGCCCTAACCCTAACACTAACCCTAAACCTAACCCTACCCCATACCCTACACCGTACCCGAACCCCTCCCCAAACCCGTACCCTAAGCCGTACCCTAAGCCTAACCCTAAGCCTAACCCTAACCCTAGGCTACCCTTGACTGCTTCTGCCTCCAACAGATTTCCTAAGCACTAGTGTTTGAAGGAACAGCTTAAAAAGAGAATCCTAATGTGATTTCTTTATAATGGGTGTGTTCCTTATCTTATCCTAGTGTCTAAACTCTTCTCCATGGCTGGACCCCCAAATAATATTCCTTTACGTGCTAAGGGGTATCTAGAGAGTGGGATAGGTTTAATAACTACCCTAACCCTAACGCGTACCCTAACCCTAACCCCTACCCTAACCCTAACACGTACCCTAATCCTAACCCGTACCCTAAACCGAGCCCTAACCCTAACACTAACCCTAACCCTAACCCTAACCCATACCCTACGCCGTACCCGAACCCCTCCCCGAACCCGTAGCCTAAGCCGTACCCTAAGCCTAACCCTAAGCCTAACCCTAACCCTAGGCTACCCTTGACTGCTTCTGCCTCCAATAGATTTCCTAAGCACTAGTGTTTGAAGGAACAGCTTAAAAAGAGAATCCTAATGTGATTTCTTTATAATGGGTGTGTTCCTTATCTTATCCTAGTGTCTAAACTCTTCTCCATGGCTGGACCCCCAAATAATATTCCTTTACGTGCTAAGGGGTATCTAGAGAGTGGGATAGGTTTAATAACTACCCTAACCCTAACACGTACCCTAACCCTAACCCCTACCCTAACCCTAACACGTACCCTAATCCTAACCCATACCCTAAACCGAGCCCTAACCCTAACACGAACCCTAACCCTAACCCTAACCCATACCCTACGCCGTACCCGAACCCCTCCCCGAACCCCTACCCTAAGCCGTACCCTAACCCTAAACCTAAGCCTAACCCTAACCCTAGGCTACCCTTGACTGCTTCTGCCTCCAATAGATTTCCTAAGCACTAGTGTTTTAAGGAACAGCTTAAAAAGCGAATCCTAATGTGATTTCTTTATAATGTATGTGTTCCTTATTTTATCCTAGTGTCTAAACTCTTCTCCATGGCTGGACCCGCAAATAATATTCCTTTACGTGCTAAGGGGTATCTAGAGAGTGGGATAGGTTTAATAACTACCCTAACCCTAACGCGTACCCTAACCCTAACCCCTACCCTAACCCTAACACGTACCCTAATCCTAACCCGTACCCTAAACCGAGCCCTAACCCTAACACTAACCCTAAACCTAACCCTACCCCATACCCTACACCGTACCCGAACCCCTCCCCAAACCCGTACCCTAAGCCGTACCCTAAGCCTAACCCTAAGCCTAACCCTAACCCTAGGCTACCCTTGACTGCTTCTGCCTCCAATAGATTTCCTAAGCACTAGTGTTTTAAGGAACGGCTTAAAAACAGAATCCTAATGTGATTTCTTTATAATGGGTGTGTTCCTTATCTTATCCTACTGTCTAAACTCTTCTCCATGGCTGCACCCCCAAATAATATTCCTTTACGTGCTAAGGGGTATCTAGAGAGTGGGATAGGTTTAATAACTACCCTAACCCTAACACGTACCCTAACCCTAACCCCTACCCTAACCCTAACACGTACCCTAATCCTAACCCGTACCCTAAACTGAGCCCTAACCCTAACACTAACCCTAACCCTAACCCTAACCCATACCCTACACCGTACCCGAACCCCTCCCCGAAACCATACCCTAAGCCGTACCCTAAGCCTAACCCTAAGCCTAACCCTAACCCTAGGCTACCCTTGACTGCTTCTGCCTCCAATAGATTTCCTAAGCACTAGTGTTTGAAGGAACAGCTTAAAAAGAGAATCCTAATGTGATTTCTTTATAATGTGTGTGTTCCTTATCTTATCCTAGTGTCTAAACACTTCTCCATGGCTGGACCCCCAAATAATATTCCTTTACGTGCTAAGGGGTATCTAGAGAGTGGGATAGGTTTAATAACTACCCTAACCCTAACGCGTACCCTAACCCTAACCCCTACCCTAACCCTAACCCGTACCCTAATCCTAACCCGTACCCTAAACCGAGCCCTAACCCTAACACGAACCCTAACCCTAACCCTAACCCATACCCTACGCCGTACCCGAACCCCTCCCCGAACCCGTACCCTAAGCCGTACCCTAAGCCTAACCCTAAGCCTAACCCTAACCCTAGGCTACCCTTGACTGCTTCTGCCTCCAATAGATTTCCTAAGCACTAGTGTTTGAAGCAACAGCTTAAAAAGAGAATCCTAATGTGATTTCTTTATAATGGGTGTGTTCCTTATCTTATCCTAGTGTCTAAACTCTTCTCCATGGCTGGACCCCCAAATAATATTCCTTTACATGCTAAGGGGTATCTAGAGAGTGAGATAGGTTTAATAACTACCCTAACCCTAACGCGTACCCTAACCCTAACCCCTACCCTAACCCTAACACGTACCCTAATCCTAACCCGTACCCTGAACCGAGCCCTAACCCTAACACTAACCCTAACCCTAACCCTAACCCATACCCTACGCCGTACCCGAACACCTCCCCGAACCCGTACCCTAAGCCGTACCCTAAGCCTAACCCTAAGCCTAACCCTAACCCTAGGCTACCCTTGACTGCTTCTGCCTCCAATAGATTTCCTAAGCACTAGTGTTTTAAGGAACGGCTTAAAAACAGAATCCTAATGTGATTTCTTTATAATGGGTGTGTTCCTTATCTTATCCTAGTGTCTAAACTCTTCTCCATGGCTGGACCCCCAAATAATATTCCTTTACGTGCTAAGGGGTATCTAGAGAGTGGGATAGGTTTAATAACTACCCTAACCCTAACACGTACCCTAACCCTAACCCCTACCCTAACCCTAACACGTACCCTAATCCTAACCCGTACCCTGAACCGAGCCCTAACCCTAACACTAACCCTAACCCTAACCCTAACCCATACCCTACGCCGTACCCGAACCCCTCCCCGAACCCGTACCCTAAGCCGTACCCTAAGCCTAACCCTAAGCCTAACCCTAACCCTAGGCTACCCTTGACTGCTTCTGCCTCCAATAGATTTCCTAAGCACTAGTGTTTTAAGGAACGGCTTAAAAACAGAATCCTAATGTGATTTCTTTATAATGGGTGTGTTCCTTATCTTATCCTACTGTCTAAACTCTTCTCCATGGCTGGACCCCCAAATAATATTCCTTTACGTGCTAAGGGGTATCTAGAGAGTGGGATAGGTTTAATAACTACCCTAACCCTAACGCGTACCCTAACCCTAACCCCTACCCTAACCCTAACACGTACCCTAATCCTAACCCGTAACCTAAACTGAGCCCTAACCCTAACACTAACCCTAACCCTAACCCTAACCCATACCCTACACAGTACCCGAACCCCTCCCCGAAACCATACCCTAAGCCGTACCCTAAGCCTAACCCTAAGCCTAACCCTAACCCTAGGCTACCCTTGACTGCTTCTGCCTCCAATAGATTTCCTAAGCACTAGTGTTTGAAGGAACAGCTTAAAAAGAGAATCCTAATGTGATTTCTTTATAATGGGTGTGTTCCTTATCTTATCCTAGTGTCTAAACTCTTCTCCATGGCTGGACCCCCAAATAATATTCCTTTACGTGCTAAGGGGTATCTAGAGAGTGGGATAGGTTTAATAACTACCCTAACCCTAACGCGTACCCTAACCCTAACCCCTACCCTAACCCTAAAACGTACCCTAATCCTAACCCGTACCCTAAACCGAGCCCTAACCCTAACTCAAACCCTAACCCTAACCCATACCCTACGCCGTACCCGAACCCCTCCCCGAACCCCTACCCTAAGCCGTACCCTAAGCCTAACCCTAAGCCTAACCCTAACCCTAGGCTACCCTTGACTGCTTCTGCCTCCAATAGATTTCCTAAGCACTAGTGTTTGAAGGAACAGCTTAAAAAGAGAATCCTAATGTGATTTCTTTATAATGGGTGTGTTCCTTATCTTATCCTAGTGTCTAAACTCTTCTCCATGGCTGGACCCCCAAATAATATTCCTTTACGTGCTAAGGGGTATCTAGAGAGTGGGATAGGTTTAATAACTACCCTAACCCTAATGCGTACCCTAACCCTAACCCCTACCCTAACCCTAACACGTACCCTAATCCTAACCCGTACCCTAAACCGAGCCCTAACCCTAACACGAACCCTAACCCTAACCCTAACCCATACCCTACGCCGTACCCGAACCCCTCCCCGAACCCGTACCCTAAGCCGTACCCTAAGCCTAACCCTAAGCCTAACCCTAACCCTAGGCTACCCTTGACTGCTTCTGCCTCCAATAGATTTCCTAAGCACTAGTGTTTGAAGGAACAGCTTAAAAAGAGAATCCTAATGTGATTTCTTTATAATGGGTGTGTTCCTTATCTTATCCTAGTGTCTAAACTCTTCTCCATGGCTGGACCCGCAAATAATATTCCTTTACGTGCTAAGGGGTATCTAGAGAGTGGGATAGGTTTACTAACTACCCTAACCCTAATGCGTACCCTAACCCTAACCCCTACCCTAACCCTAACACGTACCCTAATCCTAACCCGTACCCTAAACCGAGCCCTAACCCTAACACTAACCCTAACCCTAACCCTAACCCATACCCTACGCCGTACCCGAACCCCTCCCCGAACCCGTACCCTAAGCCGTACCCTAACCCTAACCCTAAGCCTAACCCTAACCCTAGGCTACCCTTGACTGCTTCTGCCTCCAATAGATTTCCTAAGCACTAGTGTTTGAAGGAACAGCTTAAAAAGAGAATCCTAATGTGATTTCTTTATAATGGGTGTGTTCCTTATCTTATCCTAGTGTCTAAACTCTTCTCCATGGCTGGAACCCCAAATAATATTCCTTTACGTGCTAAGGGGTATCTAGAGAGTGGGATAGGTTTAATAACTACCCTAACCCTAACGCGTACCCTAACCCTAACCCCTACCCTAACCCTAAAACGTACCCTAATCCTAACCCGTACACTAAACCGAGCCCTAACCCTAACTCAAACCCTAACCCTAACCCATACCCTACGCCGTACCCGAACCCCTCCCCGAACCCCTACCCTAAGCCGTACCCTAAGCCTAACCCTAAGCCTAACCCTAACCCTAGGCTACCCTTGACTGCTTCTGCCTCCAATAGATTTCCTAAGCACTAGTGTTTGAAGGAACAGCTTAAAAAGAGAATCCTAATGTGATTTCTTTATAATGGGTGTGTTCCTTATCTTATCCTAGTGTCTAAACTCTTCTCCATGGCTGGACCCCCAAATAATATTCCTTTACGTGCTAAGGGGTATCTAGAGAGTGGGATAGGTTTAATAACTACCCTAACCCTAATGCGTACCCTAACCCTAACCCCTACCCTAACCCTAACACGTACCCTAATCCTAACCCGTACCCTAAACCGAGCCCTAACCCTAACACGAACCCTAACCCTAACCCTAACCCATACCCTACGCCGTACCCGAACCCCTCCCCGAACCCGTACCCTAAGCCGTACCCTAAGCCTAACCCTAAGCCTAACCCTAACCCTAGGCTACCCTTGACTGCTTCTGCCTCCAATAGATTTCCTAAGCACTAGTGTTTGAAGGAACAGCTTAAAAAGAGAATCCTAATGTGATTTCTTTATAATGGGTGTGTTCCTTATCTTATCCTAGTGTCTAAACTCTTCTCCATGGCTGGACCCGCAAATAATATTCCTTTACGTGCTAAGGGGTATCTAGAGAGTGGGATAGGTTTACTAACTACCCTAACCCTAATGCGTACCCTAACCCTAACCCCTACCCTAACCCTAACACGTACCCTAATCCTAACCCGTACCCTGAACCGAGCCCTAACCCTAACACTAACCCTAACCCTAACCCTAACCCATACCCTACGCCGTACCCGAACCCCTCCCCGAACCCGTACCCTAAGCCGTACCCTAAGCCTAACCCTAAGCCTAACCCTAACCCTAGGCTACCCTTGACTGCTTCTGCCTCCAATAGATTTCCTAAGCACTAGTGTTTTAAGGAACGGCTTAAAAACAGAATCCTAATGTGATTTCTTTATAATGGGTGTGTTCCTTATCTTATCCTAGTGTCTAAACTCTTCTCCATGGCTGGACCCCAAAATAATATTCCTTTACGTGCTAAGGGGTATCTAGAGAGTGGGATAGGTTTAATAACTACCCTAACCCTAACGCGTACCCTAACCCTAACCCCTACCCTAACCCTAACACGTACCCTAATCCTAACCCGTACCCTAAACTGAGCCCTAACCCTAACACTAACCCTAACCCTAACCCTAACCCATACCCTACACTGTACCCGAACCCCTCCCCGAAACCGTACCCTAAGCCGTACCCTAAGCCTAACCCTAAGCCTAACCCTAACCCTAGGCTACCCTTGACTGCTTCTGCCTCCAATAGATTTCCTAAGCACTAGTGTTTGAAGGAACAGCTTAAAAAGAGAATCCTAATGTGATTTCTTTATAATGTGTGTGTTCCTTATCTTATCCTAGTGTCTAAACACTTCTCCATGGCTGGACCCCCAAATAATATTCCTTTACGTGCTAAGGGGTATCTAGAGAGTGGGATAGGTTTAATAACTACCCTAACCCTAACGCGTACCCTAACCCTAACCCCTACCCTAACCCTAACCCGTACCCTAATCCTAACCCGTACCCTAAACCGAGCCCTAACCCTAACACTAACCCTAACCCTAACCCTAACCCATACCCTACGCCGTACCCGAACCCCTCCCCGAACCCGTACCCTAAGCCGTACCCTAAGCCTAACCCTAAGCCTAACCCTAACCCTAGGCTACCCTTGACTGCTTCTGCCTCCAATAGATTTCCTAAGCACTAGTGTTTGAAGGAACAGCTTAAAAAGAGAATCCTAATGTGATTTCTTTATAATGGGTGTGTTCCTTATCTTATCCTAGTGTCTAAACTCTTCTCCATGGCTGGACCCCCAAATAATATTCCTTTACGTGCTAAGGGGTATCTAGAGAGTGGGATAGGTTTAATAACTACCCTAACCCTAACGCGTACCCTAACCCTAACCCCTACCCTAACCCTAACCCGTACCCTAATCCTAACCCGTACCCTAAACCGAGCCCTAACCCTAACACTAACCCTAACCCTAACCCTAACCCATACCCTACGCCGTACCCGAACCCC
Organism: Balaenoptera ricei; assembly: GCF_028023285.1. Classification (NCBI taxonomy): domain Eukaryota; kingdom Metazoa; phylum Chordata; class Mammalia; order Artiodactyla; family Balaenopteridae; genus Balaenoptera; species Balaenoptera ricei. Next base: position 54,508 of record NW_026777974.1, read on the forward strand.
TCCCCGAACCCGTACCCTAAGCCGTACCCTAAGCCTAACCCTAAGCCTAACCCTAACCCTAGGCTACCCTTGACTGCTTCTGCCTCCAATAGATTTCCTAAGCACTAGTGTTTGAAGGAACAGCTTAAAAAGAGAATCCTAATGTGATTTCTTTATAATGGGTGTGTTCCTTATCTTATCCTAGTGTCTAAACTCTTCTCCATGGCTGGACCCGCAAATAATATTCCTTTACGTGCTAAGGGGTATCTAGAGAGTGGGATAGGTTTACTAACTACCCTAACCCTAATGCGTACCCTAACCCTAACCCCTACCCTAACCCTAACACGTACCCTAATCCTAACCCGTACCCTAAACCGAGCCCTAACCCTAACACGAACCCTAACCCTAACCCTAACCCATACCCTACGCCGTACCCGAACCCCTCCCCGAACCCCTACCCTAAGCCTAACCCTAACCCTAACCCTAAGCCTAACCCTAACCCTAGGCTACCCTTGACTGCTTCTGCCTCCAATAGATTTCCTAAGCACTAGTGTTTGAAGGAACAACTTAAAAAGAGAATCCTAATGTGATTTCTTTATAATGTATGTGTTCCTTATTTTATCCTAGTGTCTAAACTCTTCTCCATGGGTGGACCCGCAAATAATATTCCTTTACGTGCTAAGGGGTATCTAGAGAGTGGGATAGGTTTAATAACTACCCTAACCCTAACACGTACCCTAACCCTAACCCCTACCCTAACCCTAACACGTACCCTAATCCTAACCCGTACCCTAAACCGAGCCCTAACCCTAACACTAACCCTAAACCTAACCCTAACCCATACCCTACACCGTACCCGAACCCCTCCCCAAACCCGTACCCTAAGCCGTACCCTAAGCCTAACCCTAAGCCTAACCCTAACCCTAGGCTACCCTTGACTGCTTCTGCCTCCAACAGATTTCCTAAGCACTAATGTTTGAAGGAAAAGCTTAAAAAGAGAATCCTAATGTGATTTCTTTATAATGGGTGTGTTCCTTATCTTATCCTAGTGTCTAAACTCTTCTCCATGGCTGGACCCCCAAATAATATTCCTTTACGTGCTAAGGGGTATCTAGAGAGTGGGATAGGTTTAATAACTACCCTAACCCTAACGCGTACCCTAACCCTAACCCCTACCCTAACCCTAACACGTACCCTAATCCTAACCCGTACCCTAAACCGAGCCCTAACCCTAACACTAACCCTAACCCTAACCCTAACCCATACCCTACGCCGTACCCGAACCCCTCCCCGAACACGAAGCCTAAGCCGTACCCTAAGCCTAACCCTAAGCCTAACCCTAACCCTAGGCTACCCTTGACTGCTTCTGCCTCCAATAGATTTCCTAAGCACTAGTGTTTGAAGGAACAGCTTAAAAAGAGAATCCTAATGTGATTTCTTTATAATGGGTGTGTTCCTTATCTTATCCTAGTGTCTAAACTCTTCTCCATGGCTGGACCCCCAAATAATATTCCTTTACGTGCTAAGGGGTATCTAGAGAGTGGGATAGGTTTAATAACTATCCTAACCCTAACGCGTACCCTAACCCTAACCCCTACCCTAACCCTAACACGTACCCTAATCCTGACCCGTATCCTAAACCGATCCCTAACCCAAACACTAACCCTATCCCTAACCCTAACCCATACCCTACGCCGTACCCGAACCCCTCCCCGAACCCGTACCCTAAGCCGTACCCTAACCCTAACCCTAAGCCTAACCCTAACCCTAGGCTACCCTTGACTGCTTCTGCCTCCAATAGATTTCCTAAGCACTAGTGTTTTAAGGAACAGCTTAAAAAGAGAATCCTAATGTGATTTCTTTATAATGGGTGTGTTCCTTATCTTATCCTAGTGTCTAAACTCTTCTCCATGGCTGGACCCCCAAATAATATTCCTTTACGTGCTAAGGGGTATCTAGAGAGTGGGATAGGTTTAATAACTACCCTAACCCTAATGCGTACCCTAACCCTAACCCCTACCCTAACCCTAACACGTACCCTAATCCTAACCCGTACCCTGAACCGAGCCCTAACCCTAACACTAACCCTAACCCTAACCCTAACCCATACCCTACGCCGTACCCGAACCCCTCCCCGAACCCGTACCCTAAGCCGTACCCTAAGCCTAACCCTAAGCCTAACCCTAACCCTAGGCTACCCTTGACTGCTTCTGCCTCCAATAGATTTCCTAAGCACTAGTGTTTGAAGGAACAGCTTAAAAAGAGAATCCTAATGTGATTTCTTTATAATGGGTGTGTTCCTTATCTTATCCTAGTGTCTAAACTCTTCTCCATGGCTGGACCCCCAAATAATATTCCTTTACGTGCTAAGGGGTATCTAGAGAGTGGGATAGGTTTAATAACTACCCTAACCCTAATGCGTACCCTAACCCTAACCCCTACCCTAACCCTAACACGTACCCTAATCCTAACCCGTACCCTGAACCGAGCCCTAACCCTAACACTAACCCTAACCCTAACCCTAACCCATACCCTACGCCGTACCCGAACCCCTCCCCGAACCCGTACCCTAAGCCGTACCCTAAGCCTAACCCTAAGCCTAACCCTAACCCTAGGCTACCCTTGACTGCTTCTGCCTCCAATAGATTTCCTAAGCACTAGTGTTTGAAGGAACAGCTTAAAAAGAGAATCCTAATGTGATTTCTTTATAATGGGTGTGTTCCTTATCTTATCCTAGTGTCTAAACTCTTCTCCATGGCTGGACCCGCAAATAATATTCCTTTACGTGCTAAGGGGTATCTAGAGAGTGGGATAGGTTTACTAACTACCCTAACCCTAATGCGTACCCTAACCCTAACCCCTACCCTAACCCTAACACGTACCCTAATCCTAACCCGTACCCTGAACCGAGCCCTAACCCTAACACTAACCCTAACCCTAACCCTAACCCATACCCTACGCCATACCCGAACCCCTCCCCGAACCCGTACCCTAAGCCGTACCCTAAGCCTAACCCTAAGCCTAACCCTAACCCTAGGCTACCCTTGACTGCTTCTGCCTCCAATAGATTTCCTAAGCACTAGTGTTTGAAGGAACAGCTTAAAAAGAGAATCCTAATGTGATTTCTTTATAATGGGTGTGTTCCTTATCTTATCCTAGTGTCTAAACTCTTCTCCATGGCTGGACCCCCAAATAATATTCCTTTACATGCTAAGGGGTATCTAGAGAGTGGGATAGGTTTAATAACTACCGTAACGCTAACGCGTACCATAACCCTAACCCCTACCCTAATCCTAACCCGTACACTAAACCGAGCCCTAACCCTAACTCAAACCCTAACCCTAACCCTAACCCATACCCTACGCCGTACCCGAACCCCTCCCCGAACCCGTAGCCTAAGCCGTACCCTAAGCCTAACCCTAAGCCTAACCCTAACCCTAGGCTACCCTTGACTGCTTCTGCCTCCAATAGATTTCCTAAGCACTAGTGTTTGAAGCAACAGCTTAAAAAGAGAATCCTAATGTGATTTCTTTATAATGGGTGTGTTCCTTATCTTATCCTAGTGTCTAAACTCTTCTCCATGGCTGGACCCCCAAATAATATTCCTTTACGTGCTAAGGGGTATCTAGAGAGTGGGATAGGTTTAATAACTGCCCTAACCCTAACACGTACCCTAACCCTAACCCCTACCCTAACCCTAACACGTACCCTAATCCTAACCCGTACCCTGAACCGAGCCCTAACCCTAACAGTAACCCTAACCCTAACCCTAACCCATACCCTACGCCGTACCCGAACCCCTCCCCGAACCCGTACCCTAAGCCGTACCCTAAGCCTAACCCTAAGCCTAACCCTAACCCTAGGCTACCCTTGACTGCTTCTGCCTCCAATAGATTTCCTAAGCACTAGTGTTTTAAGGAACGGCTTAAAAACAGAATCCTAATGTGATTTCTTTATAATGGGTGTGTTCCTTATCTTATCCTAGTGTCTAAACTCTTCTCCATGGCTGGACCCCCATATAATATTCCTTTACGTGCTAAGGGGTATCTAGAGAGTGGGATAGGTTTAATAACTACCCTAACCCTAACGCATACCCTAACCCTAACCCCTACCCTAACCCTAACCCGTACCCTAATCCTAACCCGTACCCTAAACTGAGCCCTAACCCTAACACTAACCCTAACCCTAACCCTAACCCATACCCTACACCGTACCCGAACCCCTCCCCGAAACCGTACCCTAAGCCGTACCCTAACCCTAACCCTAAGCCTAACCCTAACCCTAGGCTACCCTTGACTGCTTCTGCCTCCAATAGATTTCCTAAGCACTAGTGTTTGAAGGAACAGCTTAAAAAGAGAATCCTAATGTGATTTCTTTATAATGGGTGTGTTCCTTATCTTATCCTAGTGTCTAAACTCTTCTCCATGGCTGGACCCCCAAATAATATTCCTTTACGTGCTAAGGGGTATCTAGAGAGTGGGATAGGTTTAATAACTACCCTAACCCTAACGCGTACCCTAACCCTAACCCCTACCCTAACCCTAAAACGTACCCTAATCCTAACCCGTACACTAAACCGAGCCCTAACCCTAACTCAAACCCTAACCCTAACCCATACCCTACGCCGTACCCGAACCCCTCCCCGAACCCGTACCCTAAGCCGTACCCTAAGCCTAACCCTAAGCCTAACCCTAACCCTAGGCTACCCTTGACTGCTTCTGCCTCCAATAGATTTCCTAAGCACTAGTGTTTGAAGGAACAGCTTAAAAAGAGAATCCTAATGTGATTTCTTTATAATGGGTGTGTTCCTTATCTTATCCTACTGTCTAAACTCTTCTCCATGGCTGGACCCCCAAATAATATTCCTTTACGTGCTAAGGGGTATCTAGAGAGTGGGATAGGTTTAATAACTACCCTAACCCTAATGCGTACCCTAACCCTAACCCCTACCCTAACCCTAACACGTACCCTAATCCTAACCCATACCCTAAACCGAGCCCTAACCCTAACACGAACCCTAACCCTAACCCTAACCCATACCCTACGCCGTACCCGAACCCCTCCCCGAACCCCTACCCTAAGCCGTACCCTAACCCTAAACCTAAGCCTAACCCTAACCCTAGGCTACCCTTGACTGCTTCTGCCTCCAATAGATTTCCTAAGCACTAGTGTTTTAAGGAACAGCTTAAAAAGCGAATCCTAATGTGATTTCTTTATAATGTATGTGTTCCTTATTTTATCCTAGTGTCTAAACTCTTCTCCATGGCTGGACCCGCAAATAATATTCCTTTACGTGCTAAGGGGTATCTAGAGAGTGGGATAGGTTTAATAACTACCCTAACCCTAACGCGTACCCTAACCCTAACCCCTACCCTAACCCTAACACGTACCCTAATCCTAACCCGTACCCTAAACCGAGCCCTAACCCTAACACTAACCCTAAACCTAACCCTACCCCATACCCTACACCGTACCCGAACCCCTCCCCAAACCCGTACCCTAAGCCGTACCCTAAGCCTAACCCTAAGCCTAACCCTAACCCTAGGCTACCCTTGACTGCTTCTGCCTCCAACAGATTTCCTAAGCACTAGTGTTTGAAGGAACAGCTTAAAAAGAGAATCCTAATGTGATTTCTTTATAATGGGTGTGTTCCTTATCTTATCCTAGTGTCTAAACTCTTCTCCATGGCTGGACCCCCAAATAATATTCCTTTACGTGCTAAGGGGTATCTAGAGAGTGGGATAGGTTTAATAACTACCCTAACCCTAACGCGTACCCTAACCCTAACCCCTACCCTAACCCTAACACGTACCCTAATCCTAACCCGTACCCTAAACCGAGCCCTAACCCTAACACTAACCCTAACCCTAACCCTAACCCATACCCTACGCCGTACCCGAACCCCTCCCCGAACCCGTAGCCTAAGCCGTACCCTAAGCCTAACCCTAAGCCTAACCCTAACCCTAGGCTACCCTTGACTGCTTCTGCCTCCAATAGATTTCCTAAGCACTAGTGTTTGAAGGAACAGCTTAAAAAGAGAATCCTAATGTGATTTCTTTATAATGGGTGTGTTCCTTATCTTATCCTAGTGTCTAAACTCTTCTCCATGGCTGGACCCCCAAATAATATTCCTTTACGTGCTAAGGGGTATCTAGAGAGTGGGATAGGTTTAATAACTACCCTAACCCTAACACGTACCCTAACCCTAACCCCTACCCTAACCCTAACACGTACCCTAATCCTAACCCATACCCTAAACCGAGCCCTAACCCTAACACGAACCCTAACCCTAACCCTAACCCATACCCTACGCCGTACCCGAACCCCTCCCCGAACCCCTACCCTAAGCCGTACCCTAACCCTAAACCTAAGCCTAACCCTAACCCTAGGCTACCCTTGACTGCTTCTGCCTCCAATAGATTTCCTAAGCACTAGTGTTTTAAGGAACAGCTTAAAAAGCGAATCCTAATGTGATTTCTTTATAATGTATGTGTTCCTTATTTTATCCTAGTGTCTAAACTCTTCTCCATGGCTGGACCCGCAAATAATATTCCTTTACGTGCTAAGGGGTATCTAGAGAGTGGGATAGGTTTAATAACTACCCTAACCCTAACGCGTACCCTAACCCTAACCCCTACCCTAACCCTAACACGTACCCTAATCCTAACCCGTACCCTAAACCGAGCCCTAACCCTAACACTAACCCTAAACCTAACTCTACCCCATACCCTACACCGTACCCGAACCCCTCCCCAAACCCGTACCCTAAGCCGTACCCTAAGCCTAACCCTAAGCCTAACCCTAACCCTAGGCTACCCTTGACTGCTTCTGCCTCCAATAGATTTCCTAAGCACTAGTGTTTTAAGGAACGGCTTAAAAACAGAATCCTAATGTGATTTCTTTATAATGGGTGTGTTCCTTATCTTATCCTACTGTCTAAACTCTTCTCCATGGCTGCACCCCCAAATAATATTCCTTTACGTGCTAAGGGGTATCTAGAGAGTGGGATAGGTTTAATAACTACCCTAACCCTAACGCGTACCCTAACCCTAACCCCTACCCTAACCCTAACACGTACCCTAATCCTAACCCGTACCCTAAACTGAGCCCTAACCCTAACACTAACCCTAACCCTAACCCTAACCCATACCCTACACCGTACCCGAACCCCTCCCCGAAACCATACCCTAAGCCGTACCCTAAGCCTAACCCTAAGCCTAACCCTAACCCTAGGCTACCCTTGACTGCTTCTGCCTCCAATAGATTTCCTAAGCACTAGTGTTTGAAGGAACAGCTTAAAAAGAGAATCCTAATGTGATTTCTTTATAATGTGTGTGTTCCTTATCTTATCCTAGTGTCTAAACACTTCTCCATGGCTGGACCCCCAAATAATATTCCTTTACGTGCTAAGGGGTATCTAGAGAGTGGGATAGGTTTAATAACTACCCTAACCCTAACGCGTACCCTAACCCTAACCCCTACCCTAACCCTAACCCGTACCCTAATCCTAACCCGTACCCTAAACCGAGCCCTAACCCTAACACGAACCCTAACCCTAACCCTAACCCATACCCTACGCCGTACCCGAAACCCTCCCCGAACCCGTACCCTAAGCCGTACCCTAAGCCTAACCCTAAGCCTAACCCTAACCCTAGGCTACCCTTGACTGCTTCTGCCTCCAATAGATTTCCTAAGCACTAGTGTTTGAAGCAACAGCTTAAAAAGAGAATCCTAATGTGATTTCTTTATAATGGGTGTGTTCCTTATCTTATCCTAGTGTCTAAACTCTTCTCCATGGCTGGACCCCCAAATAATATTCCTTTACATGCTAAGGGGTATCTAGAGAGTGAGATAGGTTTAATAACTACCCTAACCCTAACGCGTACCCTAACCCTAACCCCTACCCTAACCCTAACACGTACCCTAATCCTAACCCGTACCCTGAACCGAGCCCTAACCCTAACACTAACCCTAACCCTAACCCTAACCCATACCCTACGCCGTACCCGAACACCTCCCCGAACCCGTACCCTAAGCCGTACCCTAAGCCTAACCCTAAGCCTAACCCTAACCCTAGGCTACCCTTGACTGCTTCTGCCTCCAATATATTTCCTAAGCACTAGTGTTTTAAGGAACGGCTTAAAAACAGAATCCTAATGTGATTTCTTTATAATGGGTGTGTTCCTTATCTTATCCTAGTGTCTAAACTCTTCTCCATGGCTGGACCCCCAAATAATATTCCTTTACGTGCTAAGGGGTATCTAGAGAGTGGGATAGGTTTAATAACTACCCTAACCCTAACACGTACCCTAACCCTAACCCCTACCCTAACCCTAACACGTACCCTAATCCTAACCCGTACCCTGAACCGAGCCCTAACCCTAACACTAACCCTAACCCTAACCCTAACCCATACCCTACGCCGTACCCGAACCCCTCCCCGAACCCGTACCCTAAGCCGTACCCTAAGCCTAACCCTAAGCCTAACCCTAACCCTAGGCTACCCTTGACTGCTTCTGCCTCCAATAGATTTCCTAAGCACTAGTGTTTTAAGGAACGGCTTAAAAACAGAATCCTAATGTGATTTCTTTATAATGGGTGTGTTCCTTATCTTATCCTAGTGTCTAAACA
>NW_026777975.1:0-62641 GCF_028023285.1 Balaenoptera ricei
TTTGTGGAACGGTATCTGAGCTAATTTGAAACCCTTGTTTTATGCATCACCCCACCTCACCTTTCCCGTTAAGCAGCCATAGTGTTTTTTCTAAATGTGTTACTCTGTTCTGTTTTGTAATTCAGTTCAAGGGTAGCGGTTTTTACATTCCCTCTATAAGTGATATCTTATGATAAGTGTCTTTTTCTGTGTGACTTATTTCACTTAGAATCGTCATACCTAAATCCACTCATCATGCTGCTACTAGCCTTATGACATTGATTTCATGGCTGAGTGATATTCCATTGTACATAAGGACCGCAACTTCTTTATCCATTCTTCTCTTTCCTGGGATATTTAAGGTGTAACGAAGTGGAGGTTCTTGTCAACAGATCAGCCCAAAACTTTGGGGTGCCTGTGTCTTGCTGATTTTTAGTTTTCCCAATTTATACGCCCATGAGTGGAAGTGCCCTATGCTCTGTAAGCTGAGTTTTTTAGATGTTTCAGGACACACCGTACACTTCTCCAGAATGGCTGTTGGCAATTTACATCCCGCCCATCAGCGTAGCAAGGCTCCCATTTCTCCATGGCCTGTCCTGCATTTCTGGTTTTGACACTTTATTCAGCATGGCCCTTTTGACCGATGGGAAGAGAGACTTCTTTGTAGCGCTGATTTGCCTTTCCAGGTTGCTTGGTTGGCCAAAAAGGGCGTATGCGTTTTTTCCTGAATATATTCAGGAAAAAACGCATACGCCCTTTTTGGCCAAGGGCATCATTGTCGAGGTTTTGCCGCTTTTCCTGTGCTTTAAAGGCGATTCGAATCTACCTCCTGAAATCTGTTTCCTGCAATTCTGCCTTGCTTTCAAATCCTCTTCGTTGCCTTCCCTCAATATATTTGTGGACGAGAGTTATCATTTCTAAGTCTGCAGGTTTGTGAATTGCAGTGCCCCTGAGCTCCATTCTTCAACTCGCTTTCTTGGGAGCTGGCCGCAAAAGCACAGGATTGCTTCAGGCCGTATTCTGCTTCCTGGCGGCAGGCTGAGCCTGTGATTAATTCTTCTTCCTGATGGGAAAATAGAGTGACCTGTGCCTGTCCCAACACCTAGAGCTAGTCTCTCTTTGGTTCCCCCTCTTCCCGTTCATCCTCAGGACCAATTGCAACCTGTACGGAACAGGAGGATAAAGGTGCTGATTCTCCAAGGAGGGAGATTGCTAGTAAAGCGGCTGGAATGGCGAACCGGAGCACAAGGAGATGAGAAATGAGGTGCGTTTTAGAAACCTTTCCCGATCACACGGTGTACCATCTTCGGGGTTTCTCATGCATGTTTTCGATGTAGGAAGATGCCCTTGAACCTGCAGATTTGGGACCCATGGGAAGGGTACCACGCCGTATTACTTTAAAGGGTCTGCGTTAGCTCAGCCAACCTCACCAAACCTCTCAGCCCCAAGAGTGTCCACCCTTATGTCTCAATCAGCTGTGGGTCTAGATATGGTCAATCCAGGTGGCGTCACAGCCCCTGAATGAATTTTGTAAGAATTTCTCTCTCTTTCACTGTCTTTGTTTCACGGGTTTTTTAAAGTATTTCATTTTTATAACGGGGTTTAGCTGCTTTTCACTGCTGTGTTTATGCCGCTTTACACCCACTTGACTCACTTACAGAGAGATATCAATACATAGGTTTTAAGATTCTTACTACTGAGATATATTCTTGGGCCGTGAATAGGGGGTTTTGAGTCCAGTTCACTGAGCAAGGAGTAGGCCTTATCTTTTACATATTGGGTTTCTGGAACGGTATCTGAGCTAATTTGAAACCCTTGTTTTATGCATCACCCCACCTCACCTTTCCCGTTAAGCAACCATAGTGTGTTTTCTAAACGTGTGACTCTGTTCTGTTTTGTAATTCAGTTCAAGGGTAGCGGTTTTTACATTCCCTCTATAAGTGATATCTTATGATAAGTGTCTTTTTCTGTGTGACTTATTTCACTTAGAATCGTCATACCTAAATCCACTCATCATGCTGCTACTAGCCTTATGACATTGATTTCATGGCTGAGTGATATTCCATTGTACATAAGGACCGCAACTTCTTTATCCATTCTTCTCTTTCCTGGGATATTTAAGGTGTAACGAAGTAGAGGTTCTTGTCAACAGAGTAGCCCAAAACTTTGGGGTGCCTGTGTCTTGCTGATTTTTAGTTTTCCCAATTTATACGCCCATGAGTGGAAGTGCCCTATGCTCTCTAAGCTGAGTTTTTTAGATGTTTCAGGACACACCGTACACTTCTCCAGAGTGGCTGTTGGCAATTTACATCCCGCCCATCAGCGTAGCAAGGCTCCCATTTCTCCATGGCCTGTCCTGCATTTCTGGTTTTGACACTTTATTCAGCATGGCCCTTTTGACCGATGGGAAGCGAGACTTCTTTGTAGCGCTGATTTGCCTTTCCAGGTTGCTTGGTTGGCCAAAAAGGGCGTATGCGTTTTTTCCTGAATATATTCAGGAAAAAACGCATACGCCCTTTTTGGCCAAGGGCATCATTGTCGAGGTTTTGCCGCTTTTCCTGTGCTTTAAAGGCGATTCGAATCTACCTCCTGAAATCTGTTTCCTGCAATTCTGCCTTGCTTTCAAATCCTCTTCGTTGCCTTCCCTCAATATATTTGTGGACGAGAGTTATCATTTCTAAGTCTGCAGGTTTGTGAATTGCAGTGCCCCTGAGCTCCATTCTTCAACTCGCTTTCTTGGGAGCTGGCCGCAAAAGCGCAGGATTGCTTCAGGCCGTATTCTGGTTCCTGGCGGCAGGCTGAGCCTGTGGTTAATTCTTCTTCCTGATGGGAAAATAGAGTGACCTGTGCCTGTCCCAACACCTAGAGCTAGTCTCTCATTGGTTCCCCCTCTTCCCGTGCATCCTCAGGACCAATTGCAACCTGTACGGAACAGGAGGATAAAGGTGCTGATTCTCCAAGGAGGTAGATTGCTAGTAAAGCGGCTGGAATGGCGAACCGGAGCACAAGAAGGTGAGAAATGACGTGCGTTTTAGAAACCTTTCCCGATCACACGGTGTACCATCTTCGGGGTTTCTCATGCATGTTTTCAATGTAGGACGATGCCCTTGAACCTGGAGATTTGGGACCCATGGGATGGGTACCACGCCGTATTACTTTAAAGGGTCTGCGTTAGCTCAGCCAACCTCACCAAACCTCTCAGCCCCAAGAGTGTCCACCCTTATGTCTCAATCAGCTGTGGGTCTAGATATGGTCAATCCAGGTGGCATCACAGCCCCTGAACGAATTTTGTAAGAATTTCTCTCTCTTTCACTGTCTTTGTTTCACGGGTTTTGAAAAGTAATTGATTTTTATAATGGGGTTTAGCTGCTTTTCACTGCTGTGTTTATGCCGCTTTACACCCACTTGACTCACTTAGAGAGAGATATCAATACATAGGTTTGAAGATTCTTACTAGTCAGATATATTCTTGGGCCGTGAATAGGGGGTGTTGAGTCCAGTTCACTGAGCAAGGAGTAGGTCTTGTCTATTACATATTGGGTTTCTGGAACGGTATCTGAGCTAATTTGAAACCCTTGTTTTATGCATCACCCCACCTCACCTTTCCCGTTAAGCAGCCATAGTGTGTTTTCTAAACGTGTGACTCTGTTCTGTTTTGTAATTCAGTTCAAGGGTAGCGGTTTTTACATTCCCTCTATAAGTGATATCTTATGATAAGTGTCTTTTTCTGTGTGACTTATTTCACTTAGAATCGTCATACCTAAATCCACTCATCATGCTGCTACTAGCCTTATGACATTGATTTCATGGCTGAGTGATATTCCATTGTACATAAGGACCGCAACTTCTTTATCCATTCTTCTCTTTCCTGGGATATTTAAGGTGTAACGAAGTAGAGGTTCTTGTCAACAGAGTAGCCCAAAACTTTGGGGTGCCTGTGTCTTGCTGATTTTTAGTTTTCCCAATTTATACGCCCATGAGTGGAAGTGCCCTATGCTCTCTAAGCTGAGTTTTTTAGATGTTTCAGGACACACCGTACACTTCTCTAGAGTGGCTTTTGGCAATTTACATCCCGCCCATCAGCGTAGCAAGGCTCCTATTTCTCCATGGCCTGTCCTGCATTTCTGGTTTTGACACTTTATTCAGCATGGCCCTTTTGACCGATGGGAAGCGAGACTTCTTTGTAGCGCTGATTTGCCTTTCCAGGTTGCTTGGTTGGCCAAAAAGGGCGTATGCGTTTTTTCCTGAATATATTCAGGAAAAAACGCATACGCCCTTTTTGGCCAAGGGCATCATTGTCGAGGTTTTGCCGCTTTTCCTGTGCTTTAAAGGCGATTCGAATCTACCTCCTGAAATCTGTTTCCTGCAATTCTGCCTTGCTTTCAAATCCTCTTCGTTGCCTTCCCTCAATATATTTGTGGACGAGAGTTATCATTTCTAAGTCTGCAGGTTTGTGAATTGCAGTGCCCCTGAGCTCCATTCTTCAACTCGCTTTCTTGGGAGCTGGCCGCAAAAGCGCAGGATTGCTTCAGGCCGTATTCTGCTTCCTGGCAGCAGGCTGAGCCTGTGGTTAATTCTTCTTCCTGATGGGAAAATAGAGTGACCTGTGCCTGTCCCAACACCTAGAGCTAGTCTCTCATTGGTTCCCCCTCTTCCCGTTCATCCTCAGGACAATTAGCAACCTGTACGGAACAGGAGGATAAAGGTGCTGATTCTCCAAGGAGGGAGATTGCTAGTAAAGCGGCTGGAATGGCGAAACGCAGCACAAGGAGATGAGAAATGAGGTGCGTTTTAGAAACCTTTCCCGATCACACGGTGTACCATCTTCGGGGTTTCTCATGCATGTTTTCGATGTAGGCAGTTGCCCTTGAACCTGGAGATTTGGGACCCATGGGATGGGTACCACGCCGTATTACTTTAAAGGGTCTGCGTTAGCTCAGCCAACCTCACCAAACCTCTCAGCCCCAAGAGTGTCCACCCTTATGTCTCAATCAGCTGTGGGTCTAGATATGGTCAATCCAGGTGGCATCACAGCCCCTGAACGAATTTTGTAAGAATTTCTCTCTCTTTCACTGTCTTTGTTTCACGGGTTTTTTTAAAGTAATTGATTTTTATAATGGGGTTTAGCTGCTTTTCACTGCTGTGTTTATGCCGCTTTACACCCACTTGACTCACTTACAGAGAGATATCAATACATAGGTTTTAAGATTCTTACTACTCAGATATATTCTTGGGAGGTGAATAGGGGGTGTTGAGTCCAGTTCACTGAGCAAGGAGGAGGTCTTGTCTATTACATATTGGGTTTCTGGAACGGTATCTGAGCTAATTTGAAACCCTTGTTTTATGCATCACCCCACCTCACCTTTCCCGTTAAGCAGCCATAGTGTGTTTTCTAAACGTGTGACTCTGTTCTGTTTTGTAATTCAGTTCAAGGGTAGCGGTTTTTACATTCCCTCTATAAGTGATATCTTATGATAAGTGTCTTTTTCTGTGTGACTTATTTCACTTAGCATCGTCATGCCTAAATCCACTCATCATGCTGCTACTAGCCTTATGACATTGATTTCATGGCTGAGTGATATTCCATTGTACATAAGGACCGCAACTTCTTTATCCATTCTTCACTTTCCTGGGATATTTAAGGTGTAACGGAGTGGAGGTTCTTGTCAACAGAGCAGCCCAAAACTTTGGGGTGCCTGTGTCTTGCTGATTTTTAGTTTTCCCAATTTATACGCCCATGAGTGGAAGTGCCCTATGCTCTCTAAGCTGAGTTTTTTAGATGTTTCAGGACACACCGTACACTTCTCCAGCGTGGCTGTTGGCAATTTACATCCAGCCCATCAGCGTAGCAAGGCTCCCATTTCTCCATGGCCTGTCCTGCATTTCTGGTTTTGACACTTTATTCAGCATGGCCCTTTTGACCGATGGGAAGCGAGACTTCTTTGTAGCGCTGATTTGCCTTTCCAGGTTGCTTGGTTGGCCAAAAAGGGCGTATGCGTTTTTTCCTGAATATATTCAGGAAAAAACGCATACGCCCTTTTTGGCCAAGGGCATCATTGTCGAGGTTTTGCCGCTTTTCCTGTGCTTTAAAGGCGATTCGAATCTACCTCCTGAAATCTGTTTCCTGCAATTCTGCCTTGCTTTCAAATCCTCTTCGTTGCCTTCCCTCAATATATTTGTGGACGAGAGTTATCATTTCTAAGTCTGCAGGTTTGTGAATTGCAGTGCCCCTGAGCTCCATTCTTCAACTCGCTTTCTTGGGAGCTGGCCGCAAAAGCGCAGGATTGCTTCAGGCCGTATTCTGGTTCCTGGCGGCAGGCTGAGCCTGTGGTTAATTCTTCTTCCTGATGGGAAAATAGAGCGACCTGTGCCTGTCCCAACACCTAGAGCTAGTCTCTCATTGGTTCCCCCTCTTCCCGTGCATCCTCAGGACCAATTGCAAACCTGTACGGAACAGGAGGATAAAGGTGCTGATTCTCCAAGGAGGTAGATTGCTAGTAAAGCGGCTGGAATGGCGAACCGGAGCACAAGAAGGTGAGAAATGAGGTGCGTTTTAGAAACATTTCCCGATCACACGGTGTACCATCTTCGGGGTTTCTCATGCATGTTTTCAATGTAGGACGATGCCCTTGAACCTGGAGATTTGGGACCCATGGGATGGGTACCACGCCGTATTACTTTAAAGGGTCTGCGTTAGCTCAGCCAACCTCACCAAACCTCTCAGCCCCAAGAGTGTCCACCCTTATGTCTCAATCAGCTGTGGGTCTAGATATGGTCAATCCAGGTGGCATCACAGCCCCTGAACGAATTTTGTAAGAATTTCTCTCTCTTTCACTGTCTTTGTTTCACGGGTTTTGAAAAGTAATTGATTTTTATAATGGGGTTTAGCTGCTTTTCACTGCTGTGTTTATGCCGCTTTACACCCACTTGACTCACTTAGAGAGAGATATCAATACATAGGTTTGAAGATTCTTACTAGTCAGATATATTCTTGGGCCGTGAATAGGGGGTGTTGAGTCCAGTTCACTGAGCAAGGAGTAGGTCTTGTCTATTACATATTGGGTTTCTGGAACGGTATCTGAGCTAATTTGAAACCCTTGTTTTATGCATCACCCCACCTCACCTTTCCCGTTAAGCAGCCATAGTGTGTTTTCTAAACGTGTGACTCTGTTCTGTTTTGTAATTCAGTTCAAGGGTAGCGGTTTTTACATTCCCTCTATAAGTGATATCTTATGATAAGTGTCTTTTTCTGTGTGACTTATTTCACTTAGAATCGTCATACCTAAATCCACTCATCATGCTGCTACTAGCCTTATGACATTGATTTCATGGCTGAGTGATATTCCATTGTACATAAGGACCGCAACTTCTTTATCCATTCTTCTCTTTCCTGGGATATTTAAGGTGTAACGAAGTAGAGGTTCTTGTCAACAGAGTAGCCCAAAACTTTGGGGTGCCTGTGTCTTGCTGATTTTTAGTTTTCCCAATTTATACGCCCATGAGTGGAAGTGCCCTATGCTCTCTAAGCTGAGTTTTTTAGATGTTTCAGGACACACCGTACACTTCTCTAGAGTGGCTTTTGGCAATTTACATCCCGCCCATCAGCGTAGCAAGGCTCCTATTTCTCCATGGCCTGTCCTGCATTTCTGGTTTTGACACTTTATTCAGCATGGCCCTTTTGACCGATGGGAAGCGAGACTTCTTTGTAGCGCTGATTTGCCTTTCCAGGTTGCTTGGTTGGCCAAAAAGGGCGTATGCGTTTTTTCCTGAATATATTCAGGAAAAAACGCATACGCCCTTTTTGGCCAAGGGCATCATTGTCGAGGTTTTGCCGCTTTTCCTGTGCTTTAAAGGCGATTCGAATCTACCTCCTGAAATCTGTTTCCTGCAATTCTGCCTTGCTTTCAAATCCTCTTCGTTGCCTTCCCTCAATATATTTGTGGACGAGAGTTATCATTTCTAAGTCTGCAGGTTTGTGAATTGCAGTGCCCCTGAGCTCCATTCTTCAACTCGCTTTCTTGGGAGCTGGCCGCAAAAGCGCAGGATTGCTTCAGGCCGTATTCTGCTTCCTGGCAGCAGGCTGAGCCTGTGGTTAATTCTTCTTCCTGATGGGAAAATAGAGTGACCTGTGCCTGTCCCAACACCTAGAGCTAGTCTCTCATTGGTTCCCCCTCTTCCCGTTCATCCTCAGGACAATTAGCAACCTGTACGGAACAGGAGGATAAAGGTGCTGATTCTCCAAGGAGGGAGATTGCTAGTAAAGCGGCTGGAATGGCGAAACGCAGCACAAGGAGATGAGAAATGAGGTGCGTTTTAGAAACCTTTCCCGATCACACGGTGTACCATCTTCGGGGTTTCTCATGCATGTTTTCGATGTAGGCAGTTGCCCTTGAACCTGGAGATTTGGGACCCATGGGATGGGTACCACGCCGTATTACTTTAAAGGGTCTGCGTTAGCTCAGCCAACCTCACCAAACCTCTCAGCCCCAAGAGTGTCCACCCTTATGTCTCAATCAGCTGTGGGTCTAGATATGGTCAATCCAGGTGGCATCACAGCCCCTGAACGAATTTTGTAAGAATTTCTCTCTCTTTCACTGTCTTTGTTTCACGGGTTTTTTTAAAGTAATTGATTTTTATAATGGGGTTTAGCTGCTTTTCACTGCTGTGTTTATGCCGCTTTACACCCACTTGACTCACTTACAGAGAGATATCAATACATAGGTTTTAAGATTCTTACTACTCAGATATATTCTTGGGAGGTGAATAGGGGGTGTTGAGTCCAGTTCACTGAGCAAGGAGGAGGTCTTGTCTATTACATATTGGGTTTCTGGAACGGTATCTGAGCTAATTTGAAACCCTTGTTTTATGCATCACCCCACCTCACCTTTCCCGTTAAGCAGCCATAGTGTGTTTTCTAAACGTGTGACTCTGTTCTGTTTTGTAATTCAGTTCAAGGGTAGCGGTTTTTACATTCCCTCTATAAGTGATATCTTATGATAAGTGTCTTTTTCTGTGTGACTTATTTCACTTAGCATCGTCATGCCTAAATCCACTCATCATGCTGCTACTAGCCTTATGACATTGATTTCATGGCTGAGTGATATTCCATTGTACATAAGGACCGCAACTTCTTTATCCATTCTTCACTTTCCTGGGATATTTAAGGTGTAACGGAGTGGAGGTTCTTGTCAACAGAGCAGCCCAAAACTTTGGGGTGCCTGTGTCTTGCTGATTTTTAGTTTTCCCAATTTATACGCCCATGAGTGGAAGTGCCCTATGCTCTCTAAGCTGAGTTTTTTAGATGTTTCAGGACACACCGTACACTTCTCCAGCGTGGCTGTTGGCAATTTACATCCAGCCCATCAGCGTAGCAAGGCTCCCATTTCTCCATGGCCTGTCCTGCATTTCTGGTTTTGACACTTTATTCAGCATGGCCCTTTTGACCGATGGGAAGCGAGACTTCTTTGTAGCGCTGATTTGCCTTTCCAGGTTGCTTGGTTGGCCAAAAAGGGCGTATGCGTTTTTTCCTGAATATATTCAGGAAAAAACGCATACGCCCTTTTTGGCCAAGGGCATCATTGTCGAGGTTTTGCCGCTTTTCCTGTGCTTTAAAGGCGATTCGAATCTACCTCCTGAAATCTGTTTCCTGCAATTCTGCCTTGCTTTCAAATCCTCTTCGTTGCCTTCCCTCAATATATTTGTGGACGAGAGTTATCATTTCTAAGTCTGCAGGTTTGTGAATTGCAGTGCCCCTGAGCTCCATTCTTCAACTCGCTTTCTTGGGAGCTGGCCGCAAAAGCGCAGGATTGCTTCAGGCCGTATTCTGGTTCCTGGCGGCAGGCTGAGCCTGTGGTTAATTCTTCTTCCTGATGGGAAAATAGAGCGACCTGTGCCTGTCCCAACACCTAGAGCTAGTCTCTCATTGGTTCCCCCTCTTCCCGTGCATCCTCAGGACCAATTGCAAACCTGTACGGAACAGGAGGATAAAGGTGCTGATTCTCCAAGGAGGTAGATTGCTAGTAAAGCGGCTGGAATGGCGAACCGGAGCACAAGAAGGTGAGAAATGAGGTGCGTTTTAGAAACATTTCCCGATCACACGGTGTACCATCTTCGGGGTTTCTCATGCATGTTTTCAATGTAGGACGATGCCCTTGAACCTGGAGATTTGGGACCCATGGGATGGGTACCACGCCGTATTACTTTAAAGGGTCTGCGTTAGCTCAGCCAACCTCACCAAACCTCTCAGCCCCAAGAGTGTCCACCCTTATGTCTCAATCAGCTGTGGGTCTAGATATGGTCAATCCAGGTGGCATCACAGCCCCTGAACGAATTTTGTAAGAATTTCTCTCTCTTTCACTGTCTTTGTTTCACGGGTTTTGAAAAGTAATTGATTTTTATAATGGGGTTTAGCTGCTTTTCACTGCTGTGTTTATGCCGCTTTACACCCACTTGACTCACTTAGAGAGAGATATCAATACATAGGTTTGAAGATTCTTACTAGTCAGATATATTCTTGGGCCGTGAATAGGGGGTGTTGAGTCCAGTTCACTGAGCAAGGAGTAGGTCTTGTCTATTACATATTGGGTTTCTGGAACGGTATCTGAGCTAATTTGAAACCCTTGTTTTATGCATCACCCCACCTCACCTTTCCCGTTAAGCAGCCATAGTGTGTTTTCTAAACGTGTGACTCTGTTCTGTTTTGTAATTCAGTTCAAGGGTAGCGGTTTTTACATTCCCTCTATAAGTGATATCTTATGATAAGTGTCTTTTTCTGTGTGACTTATTTCACTTAGAATCGTCATACCTAAATCCACTCATCATGCTGCTACTAGCCTTATGACATTGATTTCATGGCTGAGTGATATTCCATTGTACATAAGGACCGCAACTTCTTTATCCATTCTTCTCTTTCCTGGGATATTTAAGGTGTAACGAAGTAGAGGTTCTTGTCAACAGAGTAGCCCAAAACTTTGGGGTGCCTGTGTCTTGCTGATTTTTAGTTTTCCCAATTTATACGCCCATGAGTGGAAGTGCCCTATGCTCTCTAAGCTGAGTTTTTTAGATGTTTCAGGACACACCGTACACTTCTCTAGAGTGGCTTTTGGCAATTTACATCCCGCCCATCAGCGT
The DNA here is from genome assembly GCF_028023285.1 of Balaenoptera ricei. Classification (NCBI taxonomy): domain Eukaryota; kingdom Metazoa; phylum Chordata; class Mammalia; order Artiodactyla; family Balaenopteridae; genus Balaenoptera; species Balaenoptera ricei. The sequence continues at coordinate 11,110 of NW_026777975.1, forward strand.
AGCAAGGCTCCTATTTCTCCATGGCCTGTCCTGCATTTCTGGTTTTGACACTTTATTCAGCATGGCCCTTTTGACCGATGGGAAGCGAGACTTCTTTGTAGCGCTGATTTGCCTTTCCAGGTTGCTTGGTTGGCCAAAAAGGGCGTATGCGTTTTTTCCTGAATATATTCAGGAAAAAACGCATACGCCCTTTTTGGCCAAGGGCATCATTGTCGAGGTTTTGCCGCTTTTCCTGTGCTTTAAAGGCGATTCGAATCTACCTCCTGAAATCTGTTTCCTGCAATTCTGCCTTGCTTTCAAATCCTCTTCGTTGCCTTCCCTCAATATATTTGTGGACGAGAGTTATCATTTCTAAGTCTGCAGGTTTGTGAATTGCAGTGCCCCTGAGCTCCATTCTTCAACTCGCTTTCTTGGGAGCTGGCCGCAAAAGCGCAGGATTGCTTCAGGCCGTATTCTGCTTCCTGGCAGCAGGCTGAGCCTGTGGTTAATTCTTCTTCCTGATGGGAAAATAGAGTGACCTGTGCCTGTCCCAACACCTAGAGCTAGTCTCTCATTGGTTCCCCCTCTTCCCGTTCATCCTCAGGACAATTAGCAACCTGTACGGAACAGGAGGATAAAGGTGCTGATTCTCCAAGGAGGGAGATTGCTAGTAAAGCGGCTGGAATGGCGAAACGCAGCACAAGGAGATGAGAAATGAGGTGCGTTTTAGAAACCTTTCCCGATCACACGGTGTACCATCTTCGGGGTTTCTCATGCATGTTTTCGATGTAGGCAGTTGCCCTTGAACCTGGAGATTTGGGACCCATGGGATGGGTACCACGCCGTATTACTTTAAAGGGTCTGCGTTAGCTCAGCCAACCTCACCAAACCTCTCAGCCCCAAGAGTGTCCACCCTTATGTCTCAATCAGCTGTGGGTCTAGATATGGTCAATCCAGGTGGCATCACAGCCCCTGAACGAATTTTGTAAGAATTTCTCTCTCTTTCACTGTCTTTGTTTCACGGGTTTTTTTAAAGTAATTGATTTTTATAATGGGGTTTAGCTGCTTTTCACTGCTGTGTTTATGCCGCTTTACACCCACTTGACTCACTTACAGAGAGATATCAATACATAGGTTTTAAGATTCTTACTACTCAGATATATTCTTGGGAGGTGAATAGGGGGTGTTGAGTCCAGTTCACTGAGCAAGGAGGAGGTCTTGTCTATTACATATTGGGTTTCTGGAACGGTATCTGAGCTAATTTGAAACCCTTGTTTTATGCATCACCCCACCTCACCTTTCCCGTTAAGCAGCCATAGTGTGTTTTCTAAACGTGTGACTCTGTTCTGTTTTGTAATTCAGTTCAAGGGTAGCGGTTTTTACATTCCCTCTATAAGTGATATCTTATGATAAGTGTCTTTTTCTGTGTGACTTATTTCACTTAGCATCGTCATGCCTAAATCCACTCATCATGCTGCTACTAGCCTTATGACATTGATTTCATGGCTGAGTGATATTCCATTGTACATAAGGACCGCAACTTCTTTATCCATTCTTCACTTTCCTGGGATATTTAAGGTGTAACGGAGTGGAGGTTCTTGTCAACAGAGCAGCCCAAAACTTTGGGGTGCCTGTGTCTTGCTGATTTTTAGTTTTCCCAATTTATACGCCCATGAGTGGAAGTGCCCTATGCTCTCTAAGCTGAGTTTTTTAGATGTTTCAGGACACACCATACACTTCTCCAGCGTGGCTGTTGGCAATTTACATCCAGCCCATCAGCGCAGCAAGGCTCCCATTTCTCCATGGCCTGTCCTGCATTTCTGGTTTTGACACTTTATTCAGCATGGCCCTTTTGACCGATGGGAAGCGAGACTTCTTTGTAGCGCTGATTTGCCTTTCCAGGTTGCTTGGTTGGCCAAAAAGGGCGTATGCGTTTTTTCCTGAATATATTCAGGAAAAAACGCATACGCCCTTTTTGGCCAAGGGCATCATTGTCGAGGTTTTGCCGCTTTTCCTGTGCTTTAAAGGCGATTCGAATCTACCTCCTGAAATCTGTTTCCTGCAATTCTGCCTTGCTTTCAAATCCTCTTCGTTGCCTTCCCTCAATATATTTGTGGACGAGAGTTATCATTTCTAAGTCTGCAGGTTTGTGAATTGCAGTGCCCCTGAGCTCCATTCTTCAACTCGCTTTCTTGGGAGCTGGCCGCAAAAGCGCAGGATTGCTTCAGGCCGTATTCTGGTTCCTGGCGGCAGGCTGAGCCTGTGGTTAATTCTTCTTCCTGATGGGAAAATAGAGTGACCTGTGCCTGTCCCAACACCTAGAGCTAGTCTCTCATTGGTTCCCCCTCTTCCCGTGCATCCTCAGGACCAATTGCAACCTGTACGGAACAGGAGGATAAAGGTGCTGATTCTCCAAGGAGGTAGATTGCTAGTAAAGCGGCTGGAATGGCGAACCGGAGCACAAGAAGGTGAGAAATGAGGTGCGTTTTAGAAACCTTTCCCTATCAAACGGTGTACCATCTTCGGGGTTTCTCATGCATGTTTTCAATGTAGGACGATGCCCTTGAACCTGGAGATTTGGGACCCATGGGATGGGTACCACGCCGTATTACTTTAAAGGGTCTGCGTTAGCTCAGCCAACCTCACCAAACCTCTCAGCCCCACGAGTGTCCACCCTTATGTCTCAATCAGCTGTGGGTCTAGATATGGTCAATCCAGGTGGCATCACAGCCCCTGAACGAATTTTGTAAGAATTTCTCTCTCTTTCACTGTCTTTGTTTCACGGGTTTTGAAAAGTAATTGATTTTTATAATGGGGTTTACCTGCTTTTCACTGCTGTGTTTATGCCGCTTTACACCCACTTGACTCACTTACAGAGAGATATCAATACATAGGTTTTAAGATTCTTACTACTGAGATATATTCTTGGGCCGTGAATAGGGGGTGTTGAGTCCAGTTCACTGAGCAAGGAGTAGGCCTTATCTTTTACATATTGGGTTTCTGGAACGGTATCTGAGCTAATTTGAAACCCTTATTTTATGCATCACCCCACCTCACCTTTCCTGTTAAGCAGCCGTAGTGTGTTTTCTAAACGTGTGACTCTGTTCTGTTTTGTAATTCAGTTCAAGGGTAGCGGTTTTTACATTCCCTCTGTAAGTGATATCTTATGATAAGTGTCTTTTTCTGTGTGACTTATTTCATTTAGAATCGTCGTACCTAAATCCACTCATCATGCTGCTACTACCCTTATGACGTTGATTTCATGGCTGAGTGATATTCCATTGTACATAAGGACCACAACTTCTTTATCCATTCTTCTCTTTCCTGGGATATTTAAGGTATAACGAAGTGGAGGTTCTTGTCAACAGAGCAGCCCAAAACTTTGGGGTGCCTGTGTCTTGCTGATTTTTAGTTTTCCCAATTTATACGCCCATGAGTGGAAGTGCCCTATGCTCTCTAAGCTGAGTTTTTTAGATGTTTCAGGACACACCGTACACTTCTCCAGAGTGGCTGTTTGTAATTTACATCCCGCCCATCAGCGTAGCAAGGCTCCCATTTCTCCATGGCCTGTCCTGCATTTCTGGTTTTGACAGTTTATTCAGCATGGCCCTTTTGACCAATGAGAAGCGAGACTTCTTTGTAGCGCTGATTTGCCTTTCCAGGTTGCTTGGTTGGCCAAAAAGGGCGTATGCGTTTTTTCCTGAATATATTCAGGAAAAAACGCATACGCCCTTTTTGGCCAAGGGCATCATTGTCGAGGTTTTGCCGCTTTTCCTGTGCTTTAAAGGCGATTCGAATCTACCTCCTGAAATCTGTTTCCTGCAATTCTGCCTTGCTTTCAAATCCTCTTCGTTGCCTTCCCTCAATATATTTGTGGACGAGAGTTATCATTTCTAAGTCTGCAGGTTTGTGAATTGCAGTGCCCCTGAGCTCCATTCTTCAACTCGCTTTCTTGGGAGCTGGCCGCAAAAGCGCAGGATTGCTTCAGGCCGTATTCTGGTTCCTGGCGGCAGGCTGAGCCTGTGGTTAATTCTTCTTCCTGATGGGAAAATAGAGTGACCTGTGCCTGTCCCAACACCTAGAGCTAGTCTCTCATTGGTTCCCCCTCTTCCCGTGCATCCTCAGGACCAATTGCAACCTGTACGGAACAGGAGGATAAAGGTGCTGATTCTCCAAGGAGGTAGATTGCTAGTAAAGCGGCTGGAATGGCGAACCGGAGCACAAGAAGGTGAGAAATGACGTGCGTTTTAGAAACCTTTCCCGATCAAACGGTGTACCATCTTCGGGGTTTCTCATGCATGTTTTCAATGTAGGACGATGCCCTTGAACCTGGAGATTTGGGACCCATGGGATGGGTACCACGCCGTATTACTTTAAAGGGTCTGCGTTAGCTCAGCCAACCTCACCAAACCTCTCAGCCCCACGAGTGTCCACCCTTATGTCTCAATCAGCTGTGGGTCTAGATATGGTCAATCCAGGTGGCATCACAGCCCCTGAACGAATTTTGTAAGAATTTCTCTCTCTTTCACTGTCTTTGTTTCACGGGTTTTGAAAAGTAATTGATTTTTATAATGGGGTTTACCTGCTTTTCACTGCTGTGTTTATGCCGCTTTACACCCACTTGACTCACTTACAGAGAGATATCAATACATAGGTTTTAAGATTCTTACTACTGAGATATATTCTTGGGCCGTGAATAGGGGGTGTTGAGTCCAGTTCACTGAGCAAGGAGTAGGCCTTATCTTTTACATATTGGGTTTCTGGAACGGTATCTGAGCTAATTTGAAACCCTTGTTTTATGCATCACCCCACCTCACCTTTCCCGTTAAGCAGCCGTAGTGTGTTTTCTAAACGTGTGACTCTGTTCTGTTTTGTAATTCAGTTCAAGGGTAGCGGTTTTTACATTCCCTCTATAAGTGATATCTTATGATAAGTGTCTTTTTCTGTGTGACTTATTTCACTTAGAATCGTCATACCTAAATCCACTCATCATGCTGCTACTAGCCTTATGACATTGATTTCATGGCTGAGTGATATTCCATTGTACATAAGGACCGCAACTTCTTTATCCATTCTTCTCTTTCCTGGGATATTTAAGGTGTAACGAAGTAGAGGTTCTTGTCAACAGAGTAGCCCAAAACTTTGGGGTGCCTGTGTCTTGCTGATTTTTAGTTTTCCCAATTTATACGCCCATGAGTGGAAGTGCCCTATGCTCTCTAAGCTGAGTTTTTTAGATGTTTCAGGACACACCGTACACTTCTCCAGAGTGGCTGTTGGCAATTTACATCCCGCCCATCAGCGTAGCAAGGCTCCCATTTCTCCATGGCCTGTCCTGCATTTCTGGTTTTGACACTTTATTCAGCATGGCCCTTTTGACCGATGGGAAGCGAGACTTCTTTGTAGCGCTGATTTGCCTTTCCAGGTTGCTTGGTTGGCCAAAAAGGGCGTATGCGTTTTTTCCTGAATATATTCAGGAAAAAACGCATACGCCCTTTTTGGCCAAGGGCATCATTGTCGAGGTTTTGCCGCTTTTCCTGTGCTTTAAAGGCGATTCGAATCTACCTCCTGAAATCTGTTTCCTGCAATTCTGCCTTGCTTTCAAATCCTCTTCGTTGCCTTCCCTCAATATATTTGTGGACGAGAGTTATCATTTCTAAGTCTGCAGGTTTGTGAATTGCAGTGCCCCTGAGCTCCATTCTTCAACTCGCTTTCTTGGGAGCTGGCCGCAAAAGCGCAGGATTGCTTCAGGCCGTATTCTGGTTCCTGGCGGCAGGCTGAGCCTGTGGTTAATTCTTCTTCCTGATGGGAAAATAGAGTGACCTGTGCCTGTCCCAACACCTAGAGCTAGTCTCTCATTGGTTCCCCCTCTTCCCGTGCATCCTCAGGACAATTAGCAACCTGTACGGAACAGGAGGATAAAGGTGCTGATTCTCCAAGGAGGGAGATTGCTAGTAAAGCGGCTGGAATGGCGAAACGCAGCACAAGGAGATGAGAAATGAGGTGCGTTTTAGAAACCTTTCCCGATCACACGGTGTACCATCTTCGGGGTTTCTCATGCATGTTTTCGATGTAGGCAGTTGCCCTTGAACCTGGAGATTTGGGACCCATGGGATGGGTACCACGCCGTATTACTTTAAAGGGTCTGCGTTAGCTCAGCCAACCTCACCAAACCTCTCAGCCCCAAGAGTGTCCACCCTTATGTCTCAATCAGCTGTGGGTCTAGATATGGTCAATCCAGGTGGCATCACAGCCCCTGAACGAATTTTGTAAGAATTTCTCTCTCTTTCACTGTCTTTGTTTCACGGGTTTTTTTAAAGTAATTGATTTTTATAATGGGGTTTAGCTGCTTTTCACTGCTGTGTTTATGCCGCTTTACACCCACTTGACTCACTTACAGAGAGATATCAATACATAGGTTTTAAGATTCTTACTACTCAGATATATTCTTGGGAGGTGAATAGGGGGTGTTGAGTCCAGTTCACTGAGCAAGGAGGAGGTCTTGTCTATTACATATTGGGTTTCTGGAACGGTATCTGAGCTAATTTGAAACCCTTGTTTTATGCATCACCCCACCTCACCTTTCCCGTTAAGCAGCCATAGTGTGTTTTCTAAACGTGTGACTCTGTTCTGTTTTGTAATTCAGTTCAAGGGTAGCGGTTTTTACATTCCCTCTATAAGTGATATCTTATGATAAGTGTCTTTTTCTGTGTGACTTATTTCACTTAGCATCGTCATGCCTAAATCCACTCATCATGCTGCTACTAGCCTTATGACATTGATTTCATGGCTGAGTGATATTCCATTGTACATAAGGACCGCAACTTCTTTATCCATTCTTCACTTTCCTGGGATATTTAAGGTGTAACGGAGTGGAGGTTCTTGTCAACAGAGCAGCCCAAAACTTTGGGGTGCCTGTGTCTTGCTGATTTTTAGTTTTCCCAATTTATACGCCCATGAGTGGAAGTGCCCTATGCTCTCTAAGCTGAGTTTTTTAGATGTTTCAGGACACACCATACACTTCTCCAGCGTGGCTGTTGGCAATTTACATCCAGCCCATCAGCGCAGCAAGGCTCCCATTTCTCCATGGCCTGTCCTGCATTTCTGGTTTTGACACTTTATTCAGCATGGCCCTTTTGACCGATGGGAAGCGAGACTTCTTTGTAGCGCTGATTTGCCTTTCCAGGTTGCTTGGTTGGCCAAAAAGGGCGTATGCGTTTTTTCCTGAATATATTCAGGAAAAAACGCATACGCCCTTTTTGGCCAAGGGCATCATTGTCGAGGTTTTGCCGCTTTTCCTGTGCTTTAAAGGCGATTCGAATCTACCTCCTGAAATCTGTTTCCTGCAATTCTGCCTTGCTTTCAAATCCTCTTCGTTGCCTTCCCTCAATATATTTGTGGACGAGAGTTATCATTTCTAAGTCTGCAGGTTTGTGAATTGCAGTGCCCCTGAGCTCCATTCTTCAACTCACTTTCTTGGGAGCTGGCCGCAAAAGCGCAGGATTGCTTCAGGCCGTATTCTGGTTCCTGGCGGCAGGCTGAGCCTGTGGTTAATTCTTCTTCCTGATGGGAAAATAGAGTGACCTGTGCCTGTCCCAACACCTAGAGCTAGTCTCTCATTGGTTCCCCCTCTTCCCGTGCATCCTCAGGACCAATTGCAACCTGTACGGAACAGGAGGATAAAGGTGCTGATTCTCCAAGGAGGTAGATTGCTAGTAAAGCGGCTGGAATGGCGAACCGGAGCACAAGAAGGTGAGAAATGAGGTGCGTTTTAGAAACCTTTCCCTATCAAACGGTGTACCATCTTCGGGGTTTCTCATGCATGTTTTCAATGTAGGACGATGCCCTTGAACCTGGAGATTTGGGACCCATGGGATGGGTACCACGCCGTATTACTTTAAAGGGTCTGCGTTAGCTCAGCCAACCTCACCAAACCTCTCAGCCCCACGAGTGTCCACCCTTATGTCTCAATCAGCTGTGGGTCTAGATATGGTCAATCCAGGTGGCATCACAGCCCCTGAACGAATTTTGTAAGAATTTCTCTCTCTTTCACTGTCTTTGTTTCACGGGTTTTGAAAAGTAATTGATTTTTATAATGGGGTTTACCTGCTTTTCACTGCTGTGTTTATGCCGCTTTACACCCACTTGACTCACTTACAGAGAGATATCAATACATAGGTTTTAAGATTCTTACTACTGAGATATATTCTTGGGCCGTGAATAGGGGGTGTTGAGTCCAGTTCACTGAGCAAGGAGTAGGCCTTATCTTTTACATATTGGGTTTCTGGAACGGTATCTGAGCTAATTTGAAACCCTTATTTTATGCATCACCCCACCTCACCTTTCCTGTTAAGCAGCCGTAGTGTGTTTTCTAAACGTGTGACTCTGTTCTGTTTTGTAATTCAGTTCAAGGGTAGCGGTTTTTACATTCCCTCTGTAAGTGATATCTTATGATAAGTGTCTTTTTCTGTGTGACTTATTTCATTTAGAATCGTCGTACCTAAATCCACTCATCATGCTGCTACTACCCTTATGACGTTGATTTCATGGCTGAGTGATATTCCATTGTACATAAGGACCACAACTTCTTTATCCATTCTTCTCTTTCCTGGGATATTTAAGGTATAACGAAGTGGAGGTTCTTGTCAACAGAGCAGCCCAAAACTTTGGGGTGCCTGTGTCTTGCTGATTTTTAGTTTTCCCAATTTATACGCCCATGAGTGGAAGTGCCCTATGCTCTCTAAGATGAGTTTTTTAGATGTTTCAGGACACACCGTACACTTCTCCAGAGTGGCTGTTGGTAATTTACATCCCGCCCATCAGCGTAGCAAGGCTCCCATTTCTCCATGGCCTGTCCTGCATTTCTGGTTTTGACAGTTTATTCAGCATGGCCCTTTTGACCAATGAGAAGCGAGACTTCTTTGTAGCGCTGATTTGCCTTTCCAGGTTGCTTGGTTGGCCAAAAAGGGCGTATGCGTTTTTTCCTGAATATATTCAGGAAAAAACGCATACGCCCTTTTTGGCCAAGGGCATCATTGTCGAGGTTTTGCCGCTTTTCCTGTGCTTTAAAGGCGATTCGAATCTACCTCCTGAAATCTGTTTCCTGCAATTCTGCCTTGCTTTCAAGTCCTCTTCGTTGCCTTCCCTCAATATATTTGTGGACGAGAGTTATCATTTCTAAGTCTGCAGGTTTGTGAATTGCAGTGCCCCTGAGCTCCATTCTTCAACTCGCTTTCTTGGGAGCTGGCCGCAAAAGCGCAGGATTGCTTCAGGCCGTATTCTGGTTCCTGGCGGCAGGCTGAGCCTGTGGTTAATTCTTCTTCCTGATGGGAAAATAGAGTGACCTGTGCCTGTCCCAACACCTAGAGCTAGTCTCTCATTGGTTCCCCCTCTTCCCGTGCATCCTCAGGACCAATTGCAACCTGTACGGAACAGGAGGATAAAGGTGCTGATTCTCCAAGGAGGTAGATTGCTAGTAAAGCGGCTGGAATGGCGAACCGGAGCACAAGAAGGTGAGAAATGACGTGCGTTTTAGAAACCTTTCCCGATCAAACGGTGTACCATCTTCGGGGTTTCTCATGCATGTTTTCAATGTAGGACGATGCCCTTGAACCTGGAGATTTGGGACCCATGGGATGGGTACCACGCCGTATTACTTTAAAGGGTCTGCGTTAGCTCAGCCAACCTCACCAAACCTCTCAGCCCCACGAGTGTCCACCCTTATGTCTCAATCAGCTGTGGGTCTAGATATGGTCAATCCAGGTGGCATCACAGCCCCTGAACGAATTTTGTAAGAATTTCTCTCTCTTTCACTGTCTTTGTTTCACGGGTTTTGAAAAGTAATTGATTTTTATAATGGGGTTTACCTGCTTTTCACTGCTGTGTTTATGCCGCTTTACACCCACTTGACTCACTTACAGAGAGATATCAATACATAGGTTTTAAGATTCTTACTACTGAGATATATTCTTGGGCCGTGAATAGGGGGTGTTGAGTCCAGTTCACTGAGCAAGGAGTAGGCCTTATCTTTTACATATTGGGTTTCTGGAACGGTATCTGAGCTAATTTGAAACCCTTATTTTATGCATCACCCCACCTCACCTTTCCTGTTAAGCAGCCGTAGTGTGTTTTCTAAACGTGTGACTCTGTTCTGTTTTGTAATTCAGTTCAAGGGTAGCGGTTTTTACATTCCCTCTGTAAGTGATATCTTATGATAAGTGTCTTTTTCTGTGTGACTTATTTCATTTAGAATCGTCGTACCTAAATCCACTCATCATGCTGCTACTACCCTTATGACGTTGATTTCATGGCTGAGTGATATTCCATTGTACATAAGGACCACAACTTCTTTATCCATTCTTCTCTTTCCTGGGATATTTAAGGTATAACGAAGTGGAGGTTCTTGTCAACAGAGCAGCCCAAAACTTTGGGGTGCCTGTGTCTTGCTGATTTTTAGTTTTCCCAATTTATACGCCCATGAGTGGAAGTGCCCTATGCTCTCTAAGCTGAGTTTTTTAGATGTTTCAGGACACACCGTACACTTCTCCAGAGTGGCTGTTGGTAATTTACATCCCGCCCATCAGCGTAGCAAGGCTCCCATTTCTCCATGGCCTGTCCTGCATTTCTGGTTTTGACAGTTTATTCAGCATGGCCCTTTTGACCAATGAGAAGCGAGACTTCTTTGTAGCGCTGATTTGCCTTTCCAGGTTGCTTGGTTGGCCAAAAAGGGCGTATGCGTTTTTTCCTGAATATATTCAGGAAAAAACGCATACGCCCTTTTTGGCCAAGGGCATCATTGTCGAGGTTTTGCCGCTTTTCCTGTGCTTTAAAGGCGATTCGAATCTACCTCCTGAAATCTGTTTCCTGCAATTCTGCCTTGCTTTCAAATCCTCTTGGTTGCCTTCCCTCAATATATTTGTGGACTAGAGTTATCATTTCTAAGTCTGCAGGCTTGTGAATTGCAGTGCCCCTGAGCTCCATTATTCAACTCGCTTTCTTGGGAGCTGGCCGCAAAAGCGCAGGATTGCTTCAGGCCCTATTCTGGCTCCGGGCGGCAGACTGAGCCTGTGGTTAATTCTTCTTCCTGATGGGAAAATAGAGTGACCTGTGCCTGTCCCAACACCTAGAGCTAGTGTCTCATTGGTTCCCCCTCTTCCCGTTCATCCTCAGGACAAATTGCAATCTGTACGGAACAGGAGGTTAAAGGTGCTGATTCTCCAAGGAGGGAGATTCCTAGTAAAGCGGCTGGAATGGCGAACCGGAGCACAAGGAGATGAGAAATGAGGTGCGTTTTAGAAACATTTCCCGATCACACGGTGTACCATCTTCGGGGTTTATCATGCATGTTTTCGATGTAGGAAGATGCCCTTGAACCTGCAGATTTGGGACCCATGGGAAGGGTACCACGCCGTATTACTTTAAAGGGTCTGCGTTTGCTCACCCAACCTCACCAAACCTCTCAGCCCCAAGAGTGTCCACCCTTATGTCTCAATCAGCTGTGGGTCTAGATATGGTCAATCCAGGTGGCATCACAGCCCCTGAACGAATTTTGTAAGAATTTCTCTCTCTTTCACTGTCTTTGTTTCACGGGTTTTGAAAAGTAATTGATTTTTATAATGGGGTTTAGCTGCTTTTCACTGCTGTGTTTATGCCGCTTTACACCCACTTGACTCACTTAGAGAGAGATATCAATACATAGGTTTGAAGATTCTTACTAGTCAGATATATTCTTGGGCCGTGAATAGGGGGTGTTGAGTCCAGTTCACTGAGCAAGGAGTAGGTCTTGTCTATTACATATTGGGTTTCTGGAACGGTATCTGAGCTAATTTGAAACCCTTGTTTTATGCATCACCCCACCTCACCTTTCCCGTTAAGCAGCCATAGTGTGTTTTCTAAACGTGTGACTCTGTTCTGTTTTGTAATTCAGTTCAAGGGTAGCGGTTTTTACATTCCCTCTATAAGTGATATCTTATGATAAGTGTCTTTTTCTGTGTGACTTATTTCACTTAGAATCGTCATACCTAAATCCACTCATCATGCTGCTACTAGCCTTATGACATTGATTTCATGGCTGAGTGATATTCCATTGTACATAAGGACCGCAACTTCTTTATCCATTCTTCTCTTTCCTGGGATATTTAAGGTGTAACGAAGTAGAGGTTCTTGTCAACAGAGTAGCCCAAAACTTTGGGGTGCCTGTGTCTTGCTGATTTTTAGTTTTCCCAATTTATACGCCCATGAGTGGAAGTGCCCTATGCTCTCTAAGCTGAGTTTTTTAGATGTTTCAGGACACACCGTACACTTCTCTAGAGTGGCTTTTGGCAATTTACATCCCGCCCATCAGCGTAGCAAGGCTCCTATTTCTCCATGGCCTGTCCTGCATTTCTGGTTTTGACACTTTATTCAGCATGGCCCTTTTGACCGATGGGAAGCGAGACTTCTTTGTAGCGCTGATTTGCCTTTCCAGGTTGCTTGGTTGGCCAAAAAGGGCGTATGCGTTTTTTCCTGAATATATTCAGGAAAAAACGCATACGCCCTTTTTGGCCAAGGGCATCATTGTCGAGGTTTTGCCGCTTTTCCTGTGCTTTAAAGGCGATTCGAATCTACCTCCTGAAATCTGTTTCCTGCAATTCTGCCTTGCTTTCAAATCCTCTTCGTTGCCTTCCCTCAATATATTTGTGGACGAGAGTTATCATTTCTAAGTCTGCAGGTTTGTGAATTGCAGTGCCCCTGAGCTCCATTCTTCAACTCGCTTTCTTGGGAGCTGGCCGCAAAAGCGCAGGATTGCTTCAGGCCGTATTCTGCTTCCTGGCAGCAGGCTGAGCCTGTGGTTAATTCTTCTTCCTGATGGGAAAATAGAGTGACCTGTGCCTGTCCCAACACCTAGAGCTAGTCTCTCATTGGTTCCCCCTCTTCCCGTTCATCCTCAGGACAATTAGCAACCTGTACGGAACAGGAGGATAAAGGTGCTGATTCTCCAAGGAGGGAGATTGCTAGTAAAGCGGCTGGAATGGCGAAACGCAGCACAAGGAGATGAGAAATGAGGTGCGTTTTAGAAACCTTTCCCGATCACACGGTGTACCATCTTCGGGGTTTCTCATGCATGTTTTCGATGTAGGCAGTTGCCCTTGAACCTGGAGATTTGGGACCCATGGGATGGGTACCACGCCGTATTACTTTAAAGGGTCTGCGTTAGCTCAGCCAACCTCACCAAACCTCTCAGCCCCAAGAGTGTCCACCCTTATGTCTCAATCAGCTGTGGGTCTAGATATGGTCAATCCAGGTGGCATCACAGCCCCTGAACGAATTTTGTAAGAATTTCTCTCTCTTTCACTGTCTTTGTTTCACGGGTTTTTTTAAAGTAATTGATTTTTATAATGGGGTTTAGCTGCTTTTCACTGCTGTGTTTATGCCGCTTTACACCCACTTGACTCACTTACAGAGAGATATCAATACATAGGTTTTAAGATTCTTACTACTCAGATATATTCTTGGGAGGTGAATAGGGGGTGTTGAGTCCAGTTCACTGAGCAAGGAGGAGGTCTTGTCTATTACATATTGGGTTTCTGGAACGGTATCTGAGCTAATTTGAAACCCTTGTTTTATGCATCACCCCACCTCACCTTTCCCGTTAAGCAGCCATAGTGTGTTTTCTAAACGTGTGACTCTGTTCTGTTTTGTAATTCAGTTCAAGGGTAGCGGTTTTTACATTCCCTCTATAAGTGATATCTTATGATAAGTGTCTTTTTCTGTGTGACTTATTTCACTTAGCATCGTCATGCCTAAATCCACTCATCATGCTGCTACTAGCCTTATGACATTGATTTCATGGCTGAGTGATATTCCATTGTACATAAGGACCGCAACTTCTTTATCCATTCTTCACTTTCCTGGGATATTTAAGGTGTAACGGAGTGGAGGTTCTTGTCAACAGAGCAGCCCAAAACTTTGGGGTGCCTGTGTCTTGCTGATTTTTAGTTTTCCCAATTTATACGCCCATGAGTGGAAGTGCCCTATGCTCTCTAAGCTGAGTTTTTTAGATGTTTCAGGACACACCGTACACTTCTCCAGCGTGGCTGTTGGCAATTTACATCCAGCCCATCAGCGTAGCAAGGCTCCCATTTCTCCATGGCCTGTCCTGCATTTCTGGTTTTGACACTTTATTCAGCATGGCCCTTTTGACCGATGGGAAGCGAGACTTCTTTGTAGCGCTGATTTGCCTTTCCAGGTTGCTTGGTTGGCCAAAAAGGGCGTATGCGTTTTTTCCTGAATATATTCAGGAAAAAACGCATACGCCCTTTTTGGCCAAGGGCATCATTGTCGAGGTTTTGCCGCTTTTCCTGTGCTTTAAAGGCGATTCGAATCTACCTCCTGAAATCTGTTTCCTGCAATTCTGCCTTGCTTTCAAATCCTCTTCGTTGCCTTCCCTCAATATATTTGTGGACGAGAGTTATCATTTCTAAGTCTGCAGGTTTGTGAATTGCAGTGCCCCTGAGCTCCATTCTTCAACTCGCTTTCTTGGGAGCTGGCCGCAAAAGCGCAGGATTGCTTCAGGCCGTATTCTGGTTCCTGGCGGCAGGCTGAGCCTGTGGTTAATTCTTCTTCCTGATGGGAAAATAGAGCGACCTGTGCCTGTCCCAACACCTAGAGCTAGTCTCTCATTGGTTCCCCCTCTTCCCGTGCATCCTCAGGACCAATTGCAAACCTGTACGGAACAGGAGGATAAAGGTGCTGATTCTCCAAGGAGGTAGATTGCTAGTAAAGCGGCTGGAATGGCGAACCGGAGCACAAGAAGGTGAGAAATGAGGTGCGTTTTAGAAACATTTCCCGATCACACGGTGTACCATCTTCGGGGTTTCTCATGCATGTTTTCAATGTAGGACGATGCCCTTGAACCTGGAGATTTGGGACCCATGGGATGGGTACCACGCCGTATTACTTTAAAGGGTCTGCGTTAGCTCAGCCAACCTCACCAAACCTCTCAGCCCCAAGAGTGTCCACCCTTATGTCTCAATCAGCTGTGGGTCTAGATATGGTCAATCCAGGTGGCATCACAGCCCCTGAACGAATTTTGTAAGAATTTCTCTCTCTTTCACTGTCTTTGTTTCACGGGTTTTGAAAAGTAATTGATTTTTATAATGGGGTTTAGCTGCTTTTCACTGCTGTGTTTATGCCGCTTTACACCCACTTGACTCACTTAGAGAGAGATATCAATACATAGGTTTGAAGATTCTTACTAGTCAGATATATTCTTGGGCCGTGAATAGGGGGTGTTGAGTCCAGTTCACTGAGCAAGGAGTAGGTCTTGTCTATTACATATTGGGTTTCTGGAACGGTATCTGAGCTAATTTGAAACCCTTGTTTTATGCATCACCCCACCTCACCTTTCCCGTTAAGCAGCCATAGTGTGTTTTCTAAACGTGTGACTCTGTTCTGTTTTGTAATTCAGTTCAAGGGTAGCGGTTTTTACATTCCCTCTATAAGTGATATCTTATGATAAGTGTCTTTTTCTGTGTGACTTATTTCACTTAGAATCGTCATACCTAAATCCACTCATCATGCTGCTACTAGCCTTATGACATTGATTTCATGGCTGAGTGATATTCCATTGTACATAAGGACCGCAACTTCTTTATCCATTCTTCTCTTTCCTGGGATATTTAAGGTGTAACGAAGTAGAGGTTCTTGTCAACAGAGTAGCCCAAAACTTTGGGGTGCCTGTGTCTTGCTGATTTTTAGTTTTCCCAATTTATACGCCCATGAGTGGAAGTGCCCTATGCTCTCTAAGCTGAGTTTTTTAGATGTTTCAGGACACACCGTACACTTCTCTAGAGTGGCTTTTGGCAATTTACATCCCGCCCATCAGCGTAGCAAGGCTCCTATTTCTCCATGGCCTGTCCTGCATTTCTGGTTTTGACACTTTATTCAGCATGGCCCTTTTGACCGATGGGAAGCGAGACTTCTTTGTAGCGCTGATTTGCCTTTCCAGGTTGCTTGGTTGGCCAAAAAGGGCGTATGCGTTTTTTCCTGAATATATTCAGGAAAAAACGCATACGCCCTTTTTGGCCAAGGGCATCATTGTCGAGGTTTTGCCGCTTTTCCTGTGCTTTAAAGGCGATTCGAATCTACCTCCTGAAATCTGTTTCCTGCAATTCTGCCTTGCTTTCAAATCCTCTTCGTTGCCTTCCCTCAATATATTTGTGGACGAGAGTTATCATTTCTAAGTCTGCAGGTTTGTGAATTGCAGTGCCCCTGAGCTCCATTCTTCAACTCGCTTTCTTGGGAGCTGGCCGCAAAAGCGCAGGATTGCTTCAGGCCGTATTCTGCTTCCTGGCAGCAGGCTGAGCCTGTGGTTAATTCTTCTTCCTGATGGGAAAATAGAGTGACCTGTGCCTGTCCCAACACCTAGAGCTAGTCTCTCATTGGTTCCCCCTCTTCCCGTTCATCCTCAGGACAATTAGCAACCTGTACGGAACAGGAGGATAAAGGTGCTGATTCTCCAAGGAGGGAGATTGCTAGTAAAGCGGCTGGAATGGCGAAACGCAGCACAAGGAGATGAGAAATGAGGTGCGTTTTAGAAACCTTTCCCGATCACACGGTGTACCATCTTCGGGGTTTCTCATGCATGTTTTCGATGTAGGCAGTTGCCCTTGAACCTGGAGATTTGGGACCCATGGGATGGGTACCACGCCGTATTACTTTAAAGGGTCTGCGTTAGCTCAGCCAACCTCACCAAACCTCTCAGCCCCAAGAGTGTCCACCCTTATGTCTCAATCAGCTGTGGGTCTAGATATGGTCAATCCAGGTGGCATCACAGCCCCTGAACGAATTTTGTAAGAATTTCTCTCTCTTTCACTGTCTTTGTTTCACGGGTTTTTTTAAAGTAATTGATTTTTATAATGGGGTTTAGCTGCTTTTCACTGCTGTGTTTATGCCGCTTTACACCCACTTGACTCACTTACAGAGAGATATCAATACATAGGTTTTAAGATTCTTACTACTCAGATATATTCTTGGGAGGTGAATAGGGGGTGTTGAGTCCAGTTCACTGAGCAAGGAGGAGGTCTTGTCTATTACATATTGGGTTTCTGGAACGGTATCTGAGCTAATTTGAAACCCTTGTTTTATGCATCACCCCACCTCACCTTTCCCGTTAAGCAGCCATAGTGTGTTTTCTAAACGTGTGACTCTGTTCTGTTTTGTAATTCAGTTCAAGGGTAGCGGTTTTTACATTCCCTCTATAAGTGATATCTTATGATAAGTGTCTTTTTCTGTGTGACTTATTTCACTTAGCATCGTCATGCCTAAATCCACTCATCATGCTGCTACTAGCCTTATGACATTGATTTCATGGCTGAGTGATATTCCATTGTACATAAGGACCGCAACTTCTTTATCCATTCTTCACTTTCCTGGGATATTTAAGGTGTAACGGAGTGGAGGTTCTTGTCAACAGAGCAGCCCAAAACTTTGGGGTGCCTGTGTCTTGCTGATTTTTAGTTTTCCCAATTTATACGCCCATGAGTGGAAGTGCCCTATGCTCTCTAAGCTGAGTTTTTTAGATGTTTCAGGACACACCATACACTTCTCCAGCGTGGCTGTTGGCAATTTACATCCAGCCCATCAGCGCAGCAAGGCTCCCATTTCTCCATGGCCTGTCCTGCATTTCTGGTTTTGACACTTTATTCAGCATGGCCCTTTTGACCGATGGGAAGCGAGACTTCTTTGTAGCGCTGATTTGCCTTTCCAGGTTGCTTGGTTGGCCAAAAAGGGCGTATGCGTTTTTTCCTGAATATATTCAGGAAAAAACGCATACGCCCTTTTTGGCCAAGGGCATCATTGTCGAGGTTTTGCCGCTTTTCCTGTGCTTTAAAGGCGATTCGAATCTACCTCCTGAAATCTGTTTCCTGCAATTCTGCCTTGCTTTCAAATCCTCTTCGTTGCCTTCCCTCAATATATTTGTGGACGAGAGTTATCATTTCTAAGTCTGCAGGTTTGTGAATTGCAGTGCCCCTGAGCTCCATTCTTCAACTCGCTTTCTTGGGAGCTGGCCGCAAAAGCGCAGGATTGCTTCAGGCCGTATTCTGGTTCCTGGCGGCAGGCTGAGCCTGTGGTTAATTCTTCTTCCTGATGGGAAAATAGAGTGACCTGTGCCTGTCCCAACACCTAGAGCTAGTCTCTCATTGGTTCCCCCTCTTCCCGTGCATCCTCAGGACCAATTGCAACCTGTACGGAACAGGAGGATAAAGGTGCTGATTCTCCAAGGAGGTAGATTGCTAGTAAAGCGGCTGGAATGGCGAACCGGAGCACAAGAAGGTGAGAAATGAGGTGCGTTTTAGAAACCTTTCCCTATCAAACGGTGTACCATCTTCGGGGTTTCTCATGCATGTTTTCAATGTAGGACGATGCCCTTGAACCTGGAGATTTGGGACCCATGGGATGGGTACCACGCCGTATTACTTTAAAGGGTCTGCGTTAGCTCAGCCAACCTCACCAAACCTCTCAGCCCCACGAGTGTCCACCCTTATGTCTCAATCAGCTGTGGGTCTAGATATGGTCAATCCAGGTGGCATCACAGCCCCTGAACGAATTTTGTAAGAATTTCTCTCTCTTTCACTGTCTTTGTTTCACGGGTTTTGAAAAGTAATTGATTTTTATAATGGGGTTTACTTGCTTTTCACTGCTGTGTTTATGCCGCTTTACACCCACTTGACTCACTTACAGAGAGATATCAATACATAGGTTTTAAGATTCTTACTACTGAGATATATTCTTGGGCCGTGAATAGGGGGTGTTGAGTCCAGTTCACTGAGCAAGGAGTAGGCCTTATCTTTTACATATTGGGTTTCTGGAACGGTATCTGAGCTAATTTGAAACCCTTATTTTATGCATCACACCACCTCACCTTTCCTGTTAAGCAGCCGTAGTGTGTTTTCTAAACGTGTGACTCTGTTCTGTTTTGTAATTCAGTTCAAGGGTAGCGGTTTTTACATTCCCTCTGTAAGTGATATCTTATGATAAGTGTCTTTTTCTGTGTGACTTATTTCATTTAGAATCGTCGTACCTAAATCCACTCATCATGCTGCTACTACCCTTATGACGTTGATTTCATGGCTGAGTGATATTCCATTGTACATAAGGACCACAACTTCTTTATCCATTCTTCTCTTTCCTGGGATATTTAAGGTATAACGAAGTGGAGGTTCTTGTCAACAGAGCAGCCCAAAACTTTGGGGTGCCTGTGTCTTGCTGATTTTTAGTTTTCCCAATTTATACGCCCATGAGTGGAAGTGCCCTATGCTCTCTAAGCTGAGTTTTTTAGATGTTTCAGGACACACCGTACACTTCTCCAGAGTGGCTGTTTGTAATTTACATCCCGCCCATCAGCGTAGCAAGGCTCCCATTTCTCCATGGCCTGTCCTGCATTTCTGGTTTTGACACTTTATTCAGCATGGCCCTTTTGACCAATGAGAAGCGAGACTTCTTTGTAGCGCTGATTTGCCTTTCCAGGTTGCTTGGTTGGCCAAAAAGGGCGTATGCGTTTTTTCCTGAATATATTCAGGAAAAAACGCATACGCCCTTTTTGGCCATGGGCATCATTGTCGAGGTTTTGCCGCTTTTCCTGTGCTTTAAAGGCGATTCGAATCTACCTCCTGAAATCTGTTTCCTGCAATTCTGCCTTGCTTTCAAATCCTCTTCGTTGCCTTCCCTCAATATATTTGTGGACGAGAGTTATCATTTCTAAGTCTGCAGGTTTGTGAATTGCAGTGCCCCTGAGCTCCATTCTTCAACTCGCTTTCTTGGGAGCTGGCCGCAAAAGCGCAGGATTGCTTCAGGCCGTATTCTGGTTCCTGGCGGCAGGCTGAGCCTGTGGTTAATTCTTCTTCCTGATGGGAAAATAGAGTGACCTGTGCCTGTCCCAACACCTAGAGCTAGTCTCTCATTGGTTCCCCCTCTTCCCGTGCATCCTCAGGACCAATTGCAACCTGTACGGAACAGGAGGATAAAGGTGCTGATTCTCCAAGGAGGTAGATTGCTAGTAAAGCGGCTGGAATGGCGAACCGGAGCACAAGAAGGTGAGAAATGACGTGCGTTTTAGAAACCTTTCCCGATCAAACGGTGTACCATCTTCGGGGTTTCTCATGCATGTTTTCAATGTAGGACGATGCCCTTGAACCTGGAGATTTGGGACCCATGGGATGGGTACCACGCCGTATTACTTTAAAGGGTCTGCGTTAGCTCAGCCAACCTCACCAAACCTCTCAGCCCCACGAGTGTCCACCCTTATGTCTCAATCAGCTGTGGGTCTAGATATGGTCAATCCAGGTGGCATCACAGCCCCTGAACGAATTTTGTAAGAATTTCTCTCTCTTTCACTGTCTTTGTTTCACGGGTTTTGAAAAGTAATTGATTTTTATAATGGGGTTTACCTGCTTTTCACTGCTGTGTTTATGCCGCTTTACACCCACTTGACTCACTTACAGAGAGATATCAATATATAGGTTTTAAGATTCTTACTACTGAGATATATTCTTGGGCCGTGAATAGGGGGTGTTGAGTCCAGTTCACTGAGCAAGGAGTATGCCTTATCTTTTACATATTGGGTTTCTGGAACGGTATCTGAGCTAATTTGAAACCCTTGTTTTATGCATCACCCCACCTCACCTTTCCCGTTAAGCAACCATAGTGTGTTTTCTAAACGTGTGACTCTGTTCTGTTTTGTAATTCAGTTCAAGGGTAGCGGTTTTTACATTCCCTCTATAAGTGATATCTTATGATAAGTGTCTTTTTCTGTGTGACTTATTTCACTTAGAATCGTCATACCTAAATCCACTCATCATGCTGCTACTAGCCTTATGACATTGATTTCATGGCTGAGTGATATTCCATTGTACATAAGGACCGCAACTTCTTTATCCATTCTTCTCTTTCCTGGGATATTTAAGGTGTAACGAAGTAGAGGTTCTTGTCAACAGAGTAGCCCAAAACTTTGGGGTGCCTGTGTCTTGCTGATTTTTAGTTTTCCCAATTTATACGCCCATGAGTGGAAGTGCCCTATGCTCTCTAAGCTGAGTTTTTTAGATGTTTCAGGACACACCGTACACTTCTCCAGAGTGGCTGTTGGCAATTTACATCCCGCCCATCAGCGTAGCAAGGCTCCCATTTCTCCATGGCCTGTCCTGCATTTCTGGTTTTGACACTTTATTCAGCATGGCCCTTTTGACCGATGGGAAGCGAGACTTCTTTGTAGCGCTGATTTGCCTTTCCAGGTTGCTTGGTTGGCCAAAAAGGGCGTATGCGTTTTTTCCTGAATATATTCAGGAAAAAACGCATACGCCCTTTTTGGCCAAGGGCATCATTGTCGAGGTTTTGCCGCTTTTCCTGTGCTTTAAAGGCGATTCGAATCTACCTCCTGAAATCTGTTTCCTGCAATTCTGCCTTGCTTTCAAATCCTCTTCGTTGCCTTCCCTCAATATATTTGTGGACGAGAGTTATCATTTCTAAGTCTGCAGGTTTGTGAATTGCAGTGCCCCTGAGCTCCATTCTTCAACTCGCTTTCTTGGGAGCTGGCCGCAAAAGCGCAGGATTGCTTCAGGCTGTATTCTGGTTCCTGGCGGCAGGCTGAGCCTGTGGTTAATTCTTCTTCCTGATGGGAAAATAGAGTGACCTGTGCCTGTCCCAACACCTAGAGCTAGTCTCTCATTGGTTCCCCCTCTTCCCGTGCATCCTCAGGACAATTAGCAACCTGTACGGAACAGGAGGATAAAGGTGCTGATTCTCCAAGGAGGGAGATTGCTAGTAAAGCGGCTGGAATGGCGAAACGCAGCACAAGGAGATGAGAAATGAGGTGCGTTTTAGAAACCTTTCCCGATCACACGGTGTACCATCTTCGGGGTTTCTCATGCATGTTTTCGATGTAGGCAGTTGCCCTTGAACCTGGAGATTTGGGACCCATGGGATGGGTACCACGCCGTATTACTTTAAAGGGTCTGCGTTAGCTCAGCCAACCTCACCAAACCTCTCAGCCCCAAGAGTGTCCACCCTTATGTCTCAATCAGCTGTGGGTCTAGATATGGTCAATCCAGGTGGCATCACAGCCCCTGAACGAATTTTGTAAGAATTTCTCTCTCTTTCACTGTCTTTGTTTCACGGGTTTTTTTAAAGTAATTGATTTTTATAATGGGGTTTAGCTGCTTTTCACTGCTGTGTTTATGCCGCTTTACACCCACTTGACTCACTTACAGAGAGATATCAATACATAGGTTTTAAGATTCTTACTACTCAGATATATTCTTGGGAGGTGAATAGGGGGTGTTGAGTCCAGTTCACTGAGCAAGGAGGAGGTCTTGTCTATTACATATTGGGTTTCTGGAACGGTATCTGAGCTAATTTGAAACCCTTGTTTTATGCATCACCCCACCTCACCTTTCCCGTTAAGCAGCCATAGTGTGTTTTCTAAACGTGTGACTCTGTTCTGTTTTGTAATTCAGTTCAAGGGTAGTGGTTTTTACATTCCCTCTATAAGTGATATCTTATGATAAGTGTCTTTTTCTGTGTGACTTATTTCACTTAGCATCGTCATGCCTAAATCCACTCATCATGCTGCTACTAGCCTTATGACATTGATTTCATGGCTGAGTGATATTCCATTGTACATAAGGACCGCAACTTCTTTATCCATTCTTCACTTTCCTGGGATATTTAAGGTGTAACGGAGTGGAGGTTCTTGTCAACAGAGCAGCCCAAAACTTTGGGGTGCCTGTGTCTTGCTGATTTTTAGTTTTCCCAATTTATACGCCCATGAGTGGAAGTGCCCTATGCTCTCTAAGCTGAGTTTTTTAGATGTTTCAGGACACACCATACACTTCTCCAGCGTGGCTGTTGGCAATTTACATCCAGCCCATCAGCGCAGCAAGGCTCCCATTTCTCCATGGCCTGTCCTGCATTTCTGGTTTTGACACTTTATTCAGCATGGCCCTTTTGACCGATGGGAAGCGAGACTTCTTTGTAGCGCTGATTTGCCTTTCCAGGTTGCTTGGTTGGCCAAAAAGGGCGTATGCGTTTTTTCCTGAATATATTCAGGAAAAAACGCATACGCCCTTTTTGGCCAAGGGCATCATTGTCGAGGTTTTGCCGCTTTTCCTGTGCTTTAAAGGCGATTCGAATCTACCTCCTGAAATCTGTTTCCTGCAATTCTGCCTTGCTTTCAAATCCTCTTCGTTGCCTTCCCTCAATATATTTGTGGACGAGAGTTATCATTTCTAAGTCTGCAGGTTTGTGAATTGCAGTGCCCCTGAGCTCCATTCTTCAACTCACTTTCTTGGGAGCTGGCCGCAAAAGCGCAGGATTGCTTCAGGCCGTATTCTGGTTCCTGGCGGCAGGCTGAGCCTGTGGTTAATTCTTCTTCCTGATGGGAAAATAGAGTGACCTGTGCCTGTCCCAACACCTAGAGCTAGTCTCTCATTGGTTCCCCCTCTTCCCGTGCATCCTCAGGACCAATTGCAACCTGTACGGAACAGGAGGATAAAGGTGCTGATTCTCCAAGGAGGTAGATTGCTAGTAAAGCGGCTGGAATGGCGAACCGGAGCACAAGAAGGTGAGAAATGACGTGCGTTTTAGAAACCTTTCCCTATCAAACGGTGTACCATCTTCGGGGTTTCTCATGCATGTTTTCAATGTAGGACGATGCCCTTGAACCTGGAGATTTGGGACCCATGGGATGGGTACCACGCCGTATTACTTTAAAGGGTCTGCGTTAGCTCAGCCAACCTCACCAAACCTCTCAGCCCCACGAGTGTCCACCCTTATGTCTCAATCAGCTGTGGGTCTAGATATGGTCAATCCAGGTGGCATCACAGCCCCTGAACGAATTTTGTAAGAATTTCTCTCTCTTTCACTGTCTTTGTTTCACGGGTTTTGAAAAGTAATTGATTTTTATAATGGGGTTTACCTGCTTTTCACTGCTGTGTTTATGCCGCTTTACACCCACTTGACTCACTTACAGAGAGATATCAATACATAGGTTTTAAGATTCTTACTACTGAGATATATTCTTGGGCCGTGAATAGGGGGTGTTGAGTCCAGTTCACTGAGCAAGGAGTAGGCCTTATCTTTTACATATTGGGTTTCTGGAACGGTATCTGAGCTAATTTGAAACCCTTATTTTATGCATCACCCCACCTCACCTTTCCTGTTAAGCAGCCGTAGTGTGTTTTCTAAACGTGTGACTCTGTTCTGTTTTGTAATTCAGTTCAAGGGTAGCGGTTTTTACATTCCCTCTGTAAGTGATATCTTATGATAAGTGTCTTTTTCTGTGTGACTTATTTCATTTAGAATCGTCGTACCTAAATCCACTCATCATGCTGCTACTACCCTTATGACGTTGATTTCATGGCTGAGTGATATTCCATTGTACATAAGGACCACAACTTCTTTATCCATTCTTCTCTTTCCTGGGATATTTAAGGTATAACGAAGTGGAGGTTCTTGTCAACAGAGCAGCCCAAAACTTTGGGGTGCCTGTGTCTTGCTGATTTTTAGTTTTCCCAATTTATACGCCCATGAGTGGAAGTGCCCTATGCTCTCTAAGCTGAGTTTTTTAGATGTTTCAGGACACACCGTACACTTCTCCAGAGTGGCTGTTTGTAATTTACATCCCGCCCATCAGCGTAGCAAGGCTCCCATTTCTCCATGGCCTGTCCTGCATTTCTGGTTTTGACAGTTTATTCAGCATGGCCCTTTTGACCAATGAGAAGCGAGACTTCTTTGTAGCGCTGATTTGCCTTTCCAGGTTGCTTGGTTGGCCAAAAAGGGCGTATGCGTTTTTTCCTGAATATATTCAGGAAAAAACGCATACGCCCTTTTTGGCCAAGGGCATCATTGTCGAGGTTTTGCCGCTTTTCCTGTGCTTTAAAGGCGATTCGAATCTACCTCCTGAAATCTGTTTCCTGCAATTCTGCCTTGCTTTCAAATCCTCTTCGTTGCCTTCCCTCAATATATTTGTGGACGAGAGTTATCATTTCTAAGTCTGCAGGTTTGTGAATTGCAGTGCCCCTGAGCTCCATTCTTCAACTCGCTTTCTTGGGAGCTGGCCGCAAAAGCGCAGGATTGCTTCAGGCCGTATTCTGGTTCCTGGCGGCAGGCTGAGCCTGTGGTTAATTCTTCTTCCTGATGGGAAAATAGAGTGACCTGTGCCTGTCCCAACACCTAGAGCTAGTCTCTCATTGGTTCCCCCTCTTCCCGTGCATCCTCAGGACCAATTGCAACCTGTACGGAACAGGAGGATAAAGGTGCTGATTCTCCAAGGAGGTAGATTGCTAGTAAAGCGGCTGGAATGGCGAACCGGAGCACAAGAAGGTGAGAAATGACGTGCGTTTTAGAAACCTTTCCCGATCAAACGGTGTACCATCTTCGGGGTTTCTCATGCATGTTTTCAATGTAGGACGATGCCCTTGAACCTGGAGATTTGGGACCCATGGGATGGGTACCACGCCGTATTACTTTAAAGGGTCTGCGTTAGCTCAGCCAACCTCACCAAACCTCTCAGCCCCACGAGTGTCCACCCTTATGTCTCAATCAGCTGTGGGTCTAGATATGGTCAATCCAGGTGGCATCACAGCCCCTGAACGAATTTTGTAAGAATTTCTCTCTCTTTCACTGTCTTTGTTTCACGGGTTTTGAAAAGTAATTGATTTTTATAATGGGGTTTACCTGCTTTTCACTGCTGTGTTTATGCCGCTTTACACCCACTTGACTCACTTACAGAGAGATATCAATACATAGGTTTTAAGATTCTTACTACTGAGATATATTCTTGGGCCGTGAATAGGGGGTGTTGAGTCCAGTTCACTGAGCAAGGAGTAGGCCTTATCTTTTACATATTGGGTTTCTGGAACGGTATCTGAGCTAATTTGAAACCCTTATCTTATGCATCACCCCACCTCACCTTTCCTGTTAAGCAGCCGTAGTGTGTTTTCTAAACGTGTGACTCTGTTCTGTTTTGTAATTCAGTTCAAGGGTAGCGGTTTTTACATTCCCTCTGTAAGTGATATCTTATGATAAGTGTCTTTTTCTGTGTGACTTATTTCATTTAGAATCGTCGTACCTAAATCCACTCATCATGCTGCTACTACCCTTATGACGTTGATTTCATGGCTGAGTGATATTCCATTGTACATAAGGACCACAACTTCTTTATCCATTCTTCTCTTTCCTGGGATATTTAAGGTATAACGAAGTGGAGGTTCTTGTCAACAGAGCAGCCCAAAACTTTGGGGTGCCTGTGTCTTGCTGATTTTTAGTTTTCCCAATTTATACGCCCATGAGTGGAAGTGCCCTATGCTCTCTAAGCTGAGTTTTTTAGATGTTTCAGGACACACCGTACACTTCTCCAGAGTGGCTGTTGGTAATTTACATCCCGCCCATCAGCGTAGCAAGGCTCCCATTTCTCCATGGCCTGTCCTGCATTTCTGGTTTTGACAGTTTATTCAGCATGGCCCTTTTGACCAATGAGAAGCGAGACTTCTTTGTAGCGCTGATTTGCCTTTCCAGGTTGCTTGGTTGGCCAAAAAGGGCGTATGCGTTTTTTCCTGAATATATTCAGGAAAAAACGCATACGCCCTTTTTGGCCAAGGGCATCATTGTCGAGGTTTTGCCGCTTTTCCTGTGCTTTAAAGGCGATTCGAATCTACCTCCTGAAATCTGTTTCCTGCAATTCTGCATTGCTTTCAAATCCTCTTCGTTGCCTTCCCTCAATATATTTGTGGACGAGAGTTATCATTTCTAAGTCTGCAGGTTTGTGAATTGCAGTGCCCCTGAGCTCCATTTTTCAACTCTCTTTCTTGGGAGCTGGCCGCAAAAGCGCAGGATTGCTTCAGGCCCTATTCTGGCTCCGGGCGGCAGACTGAGCCTGTGGTTAATTCTTCTTCCTGATGGGAAAATAGAGTGACCTGTGCCTGTCCCAACACCTAGAGCTAGTGTCTCATTGGTTCCCCCTCTTCCCGTTCATCCTCAGGACAAATTGCAATCTGTACGGAACAGGAGGTTAAAGGTGCTGATTCTCCAAGGAGGGAGATTCCTAGTAAAGCGGCTGGAATGGCGAACCGGAGCACAAGGAGATGAGAAATGAGGTGCGTTTTAGAAACATTTCCCGATCACACGGTGTACCATCTTCGGGGTTTATCATGCATGTTTTCGATGTAGGAAGATGCCCTTGAACCTGCAGATTTGGGACCCATGGGAAGGGTACCACGCCGTATTACTTTAAAGGGTCTGCGTTTGCTCACCCAACCTCACCAAACCTCTCAGCCCCAAGAGTGTCCACCCTTATGTCTCAATCAGCTGTGGGTCTAGATATGGTCAATCCAGGTGGCATCACAGCCCCTGAACGAATTTTGTAAGAATTTCTCTCTCTTTCACTGTCTTTGTTTCACGGGTTTTGAAAAGTAATTGATTTGTATAATGGGGTTTGGCTGCTTTTCACTGCTGTGTTTATGCCGCTTTATACGCACTTGACTCACTTACAGAGAGATATCAATACATAGGTTTGAAGATTCTTACTAGTCAGATATATTCTTCGGCGGTGAATAGGGGGTGTTGAGTCCAGGACACTGAGCAAGGAGTAGGTCTTGTCTATTACATATTGGGTTTATGGAACGGTATCTGAGCTAATTTGAAACCCTTGTTTTATGCATCACCCCACCTCACCTTTCCCGTTAAGCAGCCATAGTGTTTTTTCTAAATGTGTTACTCTGTTCTGTTTTGTAATTCAGTTCAAGGGTAGCGGTTTTTACATTCCCTCTATAAGTGATATCTTATGATAAGTGTCTTTTTCTGTGTGACTTATTTCACTTAGAATCGTCATACCTAAATCCACTCATCATGCTGCAACTAGCCTTATGACATTGATTTCATGGCTGAGTGATATTCCATTGTACATAAGGACCGCAACTTCTTTATCCATTCTTCTCTTTCCTGGGATATTTAAGGTGTAACGAAGTGGAGGTTCTTGTCAACAGAGCAGCCCAAAACTTTGGGGTGCCTGTGTCTTGCTGATTTTTAGTTTTCCCAATTTATACGCCCATGAGTGGAAGTGCCCTATGCTCTCTAAGCTGAGTTTTTTAGATGTTTCAGGACACACCGTACACTTCTCCAGAGTGGCTGTTGGCAATTTACATCCCGCCCATCAGCGTAGCAAGGCTCCCATTTCTCCATGGCCTGTCCTGCATTTCTGGTTTTGACACTTTATTCAGCATGGCCCTTTTGACCGATGGGAAGCGAGACTTCTTTGTAGCGCTGATTTGCCTTTCCAGGTTGCTTGGTTGGCCAAAAAGGGCGTATGCGTTTTTTCCTGAATATATTCAGGAAAAAACGCATACGCCCTTTTTGGCCAAGGGCATCATTGTCGAGGTTTTGCCGCTTTTCCTGTGCTTTAAAGGCGATTCGAATCTACCTCCTGAAATCTGTTTCCTGCAATTCTGCCTTGCTTTCAAATCCTCTTCGTTGCCTTCCCTCAATATATTTGTGGACGAGAGTTATCATTTCTAAGTCTGCAGGTTTGTGAATTGCAGTGCCCCTGAGCTCCATTCTTCAACTCGCTTTCTTGGGAGCTGGCCGCAAAAGCGCAGGATTGCTTCAGGCCGTATTCTGGTTCCTGGCGGCAGGCTGAGCCTGTGGTTAATTCTTCTTCCTGATGGGAAAATAGAGTGACCTGTGCCTGTCCCAACACCTAGAGCTAGTCTCTCTTTGGTTCCCCCTCTTCCCGTTCATCCTCAGGACCAATTGCAACCTGTACGGAACAGGAGGATAAAGGTGCTGATTCTCCAAGGAGGGAGATTGCTAGTAAAGCGGCTGGAATGGCGAACCGGAGCACAAGGAGATGAGAAATGAGGTGCGTTTTAGAAACCTTTCCCGATCACACGGTGTACCATCTTCTGGGTTTCTCATGCCTGTTTTCGATGTAGGCAGATGCCCTTGAACCTGGAGATTTGGGACCCATGGGATGGGTACCACGCCGTATTACTTTAAAGGGTCTGCGTTAGCTCAGCAAACCTCACCAAACCTCTCAGCCCCACGAGTGTCCACCCTTATGTCTCAATCAGCTGTGGGTCTAGATATGGTCAATCCAGTTGGCATCACAGCCCCTGAACGAATTTTGTAAGAATTTCTCTCTCTTTCACTGTCTTTGTTTCACGGGTTTTTTAAAGTATTTCATTTTTATAACGGGGTTTAGCTGCTTTTCACTGCTGTGTTTATGCCGCTTTACACCCACTTGACTCACTTACAGAGAGATATCAATACATAGGTTTTAAGATTCTTACTACTGAGATATATTCTTGGGCCGTGAATAGGGGGTGTTGAGTCCAGTTCACTGAGCAAGGAGTAGGCCTTATGTTTTACATATTGGGTTTCTGGAACGGTATCTGAGCTAATTTGAAACCCTTGTTTTATGCATCACCCCACCTCACCTTTCCCGTTAAGCAGCCATAGTGTGTTTTCTAAACGTGTGACTCTGTTCTGTTTTGTAATTCAGTTCAAGGGTAGCGGTTTTTACATTCCCTCTATAAGTGATATCTTATGATAAGTGTCTTTTTCTGTGTGACTTATTTCACTTAGAATCGTCATACCTAAATCCACTCATCATGCTGCTACTAGCCTTATGACATTGATTTCATGGCTGAGTGATATTCCATTGTACATAAGGACCGCAACTTCTTTATCCATTCTTCTCTTTCCTGGGATATTTAAGGTGTAACGAAGTAGAGGTTCTTGTCAACAGAGTAGCCCAAAACTTTGGGGTGCCTGTGTCTTGCTGATTTTTAGTTTTCCCAATTTATACGCCCATGAGTGGAAGTGCCCTATGCTCTCTAAGCTGAGTTTTTTAGATGTTTCAGGACACACCGTACACTTCTCCAGAGTGGCTGTTGGCAATTTACATCCCGCCCATCAGCGTAGCAAGGCTCCCATTTCTCCATGGCCTGTCCTGCATTTCTGGTTTTGACACTTTATTCAGCATGGCCCTTTTGACCGATGGGAAGCGAGACTTCTTTGTAGCGCTGATTTGCCTTTCCAGGTTGCTTGGTTGGCCAAAAAGGGCGTATGCGTTTTTTCCTGAATATATTCAGGAAAAAACGCATACGCCCTTTTTGGCCAAGGGCATCATTGTCGAGGTTTTGCCGCTTTTCCTGTGCTTTAAAGGCGATTCGAATCTACCTCCTGAAATCTGTTTCCTGCAATTCTGCCTTGCTTTCAAATCCTCTTCGTTGCCTTCCCTCAATATATTTGTGGACGAGAGTTATCATTTCTAAGTCTGCAGGTTTGTGAATTGCAGTGCCCCTGAGCTCCATTCTTCAACTCGCTTTCTTGGGAGCTGGCCGCAAAAGCGCAGGATTGCTTCAGGCCGTATTCTGGTTCCTGGCGGCAGGCTGAGCCTGTGGTTAATTCTTCTTCCTGATGGGAAAATAGAGTGACCTGTGCCTGTCCCAACACCTAGAGCTAGTCTCTCATTGGTTCCCCCTTTTCCCGTGCATCCTCAGGACCAATTGCAACCTGTACGGAACAGGAGGATAAAGGTGGTGATTCTCCAAGGAGGTAGATTGCTAGTAAAGCGGCTGGAATGGCGAACCGGAGCACAAGAAGGTGAGAAATGAGGTGCGTTTTAGAAACCTTTCCCGATCACACGGTGTACCATCTTCGGGGTTTCTCATGCATGTTTTCAATGTAGGACGATGCCCTTGAACCTGGAGATTTGGGACCCATGGGATGGGTACCACGCCGTATTACTTTAAAGGGTCTGCATTAGCTCAGCCAACCTCACCAAACCTCTCAGCCCCAAGAGTGTCCACCCTTATGTCTCAATCAGCTGTGGGTCTAGATATGGTCAATCCAGGTGGCATCACAGCCCCTGAACGAATTTTGTAAGAATTTCTCTCTCTTTCACTGTCTTTGTTTCACGGGTTTTGAAAAGTAATTGATTTTTATAATGGGGTTTAGCTGCTTTTCACTGCTGTGTTTATGCCGCTTTACACCCACTTGACTCACTTACAGAGAGATATCAATACATAGGTTTGAAGATTCTTACTAGTCAGATATATTCTTGGGCGGTGAATAGGGGGTGTTGAGTCCAGTTCACTGAGCAAGGAGTAGGTCTTGTCTATTACATATTGGGTTTCTGGAACGGTATCTGAGCTAATTTGAAACCCTTGTTTTATGCATCACCCCACCTCACCTTTCCCGTTAAGCAGCCATAGTGTGTTTTCTAAACGTGTGACTCTGTTCTGTTTTGTAATTCAGTTCAAGGGTAGCGGTTTTTACATTCCCTCTATAAGTGATATCTTATGATAAGTGTCTTTTTCTGTGTGACTTATTTCACTTAGAATCGTCATACCTAAATCCACTCATCATGCTGCTACTAGCCTTATGACATTGATTTCATGGCTGAGTGATATTCCATTGTACATAAGGACCGCAACTTCTTTATCCATTCTTCTCTTTCCTGGGATATTTAAGGTGTAACGAAGTAGAGGTTCTTGTCAACAGAGTAGCCCAAAACTTTGGGGTGCCTGTGTCTTGCTGATTTTTAGTTTTCCCAATTTATACGCCCATGAGTGGAAGTGCCCTATGCTCTCTAAGCTGAGTTTTTTAGATGTTTCAGGACACACCGTACACTTCTCCAGAGTGGCTGTTGGCAATTTACATCCCGCCCATCAGCGTAGCAAGGCTCCCATTTCTCCATGGCCTGTCCTGCATTTCTGGTTTTGACACTTTATTCAGCATGGCCCTTTTGACCGATGGGAAGCGAGACTTCTTTGTAGCGCTGATTTGCCTTTCCAGGTTGCTTGGTTGGCCAAAAAGGGCGTATGCGTTTTTTCCTGAATATATTCAGGAAAAAACGCATACGCCCTTTTTGGCCAAGGGCATCATTGTCGAGGTTTTGCCGCTTTTCCTGTGCTTTAAAGGCGATTCGAATCTACCTCCTGAAATCTGTTTCCTGCAATTCTGCCTTGCTTTCAAATCCTCTTCGTTGCCTTCCCTCAATATATTTGTGGACGAGAGTTATCATTTCTAAGTCTGCAGGTTTGTGAATTGCAGTGCCCCTGAGCTCCATTCTTCAACTCGCTTTCTTGGGAGCTGGCCGCAAAAGCGCAGGATTGCTTCAGGCCGTATTCTGGTTCCTGGCGGCAGGCTGAGCCTGTGGTTAATTCTTCTTCCTGATGGGAAAATAGAGTGACCTGTGCCTGTCCCAACACCTAGAGCTAGTCTCTCTTTGGTTCCCCCTCTTCCCGTTCATCCTCAGGACCAATTGCAACCTGTACGGAACAGGAGGATAAAGGTGCTGATTCTCCAAGGAGGGAGATTGCTAGTAAAGCGGCTGGAATGGCGAACCGGAGCACAAGGAGATGAGAAATGAGGTGCGTTTTAGAAACCTTTCCCGATCACACGGTGTACCATCTTCTGGGTTTCTCATGCCTGTTTTCGATGTAGGCAGATGCCCTTGAACCTGGAGATTTGGGACCCATGGGATGGGTACCACGCCGTATTACTTTAAAGGGTCTGCGTTAGCTCAGCAAACCTCACCAAACCTCTCAGCCCCACGAGTGTCCACCCTTATGTCTCAATCAGCTGTGGGTCTAGATATGGTCAATCCAGTTGGCATCACAGCCCCTGAACGAATTTTGTAAGAATTTCTCTCTCTTTCACTGTCTTTGTTTCACGGGTTTTTTAAAGTATTTCATTTTTATAACGGGGTTTAGCTGCTTTTCACTGCTGTGTTTATGCCGCTTTACACCCACTTGACTCACTTACAGAGAGATATCAATACATAGGTTTTAAGATTCTTACTACTGAGATATATTCTTGGGCCGTGAATAGGGGGTGTTGAGTCCAGTTCACTGAGCAAGGAGTAGGCCTTATGTTTTACATATTGGGTTTCTGGAACGGTATCTGAGCTAATTTGAAACCCTTGTTTTATGCATCACCCCACCTCACCTTTCCCGTTAAGCAGCCATAGTGTGTTTTCTAAACGTGTGACTCTGTTCTGTTTTGTAATTCAGTTCAAGGGTAGCGGTTTTTACATTCCCTCTATAAGTGATATCTTATGATAAGTGTCTTTTTCTGTGTGACTTATTTCACTTAGAATCGTCATACCTAAATCCACTCATCATGCTGCTACTAGCCTTATGACATTGATTTCATGGCTGAGTGATATTCCATTGTACATAAGGACCGCAACTTCTTTATCCATTCTTCTCTTTCCTGGGATATTTAAGGTGTAACGAAGTAGAGGTTCTTGTCAACAGAGTAGCCCAAAACTTTGGGGTGCCTGTGTCTTGCTGATTTTTAGTTTTCCCAATTTATACGCCCATGAGTGGAAGTGCCCTATGCTCTCTAAGCTGAGTTTTTTAGATGTTTCAGGACACACCGTACACTTCTCCAGAGTGGCTGTTGGCAATTTACATCCCGCCCATCAGCGTAGCAAGGCTCCCATTTCTCCATGGCCTGTCCTGCATTTCTGGTTTTGACAGTTTATTCAGCATGGCCCTTTTGACCAATGAGAAGCGAGACTTCTTTGTAGCGCTGATTTGCCTTTCCAGGTTGCTTGGTTGGCCAAAAAGGGCGTATGCGTTTTTTCCTGAATATATTCAGGAAAAAACGCATACGCCCTTTTTGGCCAAGGGCATCATTGTCGAGGTTTTGCCGCTTTTCCTGTGCTTTAAAGGCGATTCGAATCTACCTCCTGAAATCTGTTTCCTGCAATTCTGCCTTGCTTTCAAATCCTCTTCGTTGCCTTCCCTCAATATATTTGTGGACGAGAGTTATCATTTCTAAGTCTGCAGGTTTGTGAATTGCAGTGCCCCTGAGCTCCATTCTTCAACTCGCTTTCTTGGGAGCTGGCCGCAAAAGCGCAGGATTGCTTCAGGCCGTATTCTGGTTCCTGGCGGCAGGCTGAGCCTGTGGTTAATTCTTCTTCCTGATGGGAAAATAGAGTGACCTGTGCCTGTCCCAACACCTAGAGCTAGTCTCTCATTGGTTCCCCCTCTTCCCGTGCATCCTCAGGACCAATTGCAACCTGTACGGAACAGGAGGATAAAGGTGCTGATTCTCCAAGGAGGTAGATTGCTAGTAAAGCGGCTGGAATGGCGAACCGGAGCACAAGAAGGTGAGAAATGAGGTGCGTTTTAGAAACCTTTCCCTATCAAACGGTGTACCATCTTCGGGGTTTCTCATGCATGTTTTCAATGTAGGACGATGCCCTTGAACCTGGAGATTTGGGACCCATGGGATGGGTACCACGCCGTATTACTTTAAAGGGTCTGCGTTAGCTCAGCCAACCTCACCAAACCTCTCAGCCCCACGAGTGTCCACCCTTATGTCTCAATCAGCTGTGGGTCTAGATATGGTCAATCCAGGTGGCATCACAGCCCCTGAACGAATTTTGTAAGAATTTCTCTCTCTTTCACTGTCTTTGTTTCACGGGTTTTGAAAAGTAATTGATTTTTATAATGGGGTTTACTTGCTTTTCACTGCTGTGTTTATGCCGCTTTACACCCACTTGACTCACTTACAGAGAGATATCAATACATAGGTTTTAAGATTCTTACTACTGAGATATATTCTTGGGCCGTGAATAGGGGGTGTTGAGTCCAGTTCACTGAGCAAGGAGTAGGCCTTATCTTTTACATATTGGGTTTCTGGAACGGTATCTGAGCTAATTTGAAACCCTTATTTTATGCATCACACCACCTCACCTTTCCTGTTAAGCAGCCGTAGTGTGTTTTCTAAACGTGTGACTCTGTTCTGTTTTGTAATTCAGTTCAAGGGTAGCGGTTTTTACATTCCCTCTGTAAGTGATATCTTATGATAAGTGTCTTTTTCTGTGTGACTTATTTCATTTAGAATCGTCGTACCTAAATCCACTCATCATGCTGCTACTACCCTTATGACGTTGATTTCATGGCTGAGTGATATTCCATTGTACATAAGGACCACAACTTCTTTATCCATTCTTCTCTTTCCTGGGATATTTAAGGTATAACGAAGTGGAGGTTCTTGTCAACAGAGCAGCCCAAAACTTTGGGGTGCCTGTGTCTTGCTGATTTTTAGTTTTCCCAATTTATACGCCCATGAGTGGAAGTGCCCTATGCTCTCTAAGCTGAGTTTTTTAGATGTTTCAGGACACACCGTACACTTCTCCAGAGTGGCTGTTTGTAATTTACATCCCGCCCATCAGCGTAGCAAGGCTCCCATTTCTCCATGGCCTGTCCTGCATTTCTGGTTTTGACAGTTTATTCAGCATGGCCCTTTTGACCAATGAGAAGCGAGACTTCTTTGTAGCGCTGATTTGCCTTTCCAGGTTGCTTGGTTGGCCAAAAAGGGCGTATGCGTTTTTTCCTGAATATATTCAGGAAAAAACGCATACGCCCTTTTTGGCCAAGGGCATCATTGTCGAGGTTTTGCCGCTTTTCCTGTGCTTTAAAGGCGATTCGAATCTACCTCCTGAAATCTGTTTCCTGCAATTCTGCCTTGCTTTCAAATCCTCTTCGTTGCCTTCCCTCAATATATTTGTGGACGAGAGTTATCATTTCTAAGTCTGCAGGTTTGTGAATTGCAGTGCCCCTGAGCTCCATTCTTCAACTCGCTTTCTTGGGAGCTGGCCGCAAAAGCGCAGGATTGCTTCAGGCCGTATTCTGGTTCCTGGCGGCAGGCTGAGCCTGTGGTTAATTCTTCTTCCTGATGGGAAAATAGAGTGACCTGTGCCTGTCCCAACACCTAGAGCTAGTCTCTCATTGGTTCCCCCTCTTCCCGTGCATCCTCAGGACCAATTGCAACCTGTACGGAACAGGAGGATAAAGGTGCTGATTCTCCAAGGAGGTAGATTGCTAGTAAAGCGGCTGGAATGGCGAACCGGAGCACAAGAAGGTGAGAAATGACGTGCGTTTTAGAAACCTTTCCCGATCAAACGGTGTACCATCTTCGGGGTTTCTCATGCATGTTTTCAATGTAGGACGATGCCCTTGAACCTGGAGATTTGGGACCCATGGGATGGGTACCACGCCGTATTACTTTAAAGGGTCTGCGTTAGCTCAGCCAACCTCACCAAACCTCTCAGCCCCACGAGTGTCCACCCTTATGTCTCAATCAGCTGTGGGTCTAGATATGGTCAATCCAGGTGGCATCACAGCCCCTGAACGAATTTTGTAAGAATTTCTCTCTCTTTCACTGTCTTTGTTTCACGGGTTTTGAAAAGTAATTGATTTTTATAATGGGGTTTACCTGCTTTTCACTGCTGTGTTTATGCCGCTTTACACCCACTTGACTCACTTACAGAGAGATATCAATATATAGGTTTTAAGATTCTTACTACTGAGATATATTCTTGGGCCGTGAATAGGGGGTGTTGAGTCCAGTTCACTGAGCAAGGAGTAGGCCTTATCTTTTACATATTGGGTTTCTGGAACGGTATCTGAGCTAATTTGAAACCCTTGTTTTATGCATCACCCCACCTCACCTTTCCCGTTAAGCAGCCATAGTGTGTTTTCTAAACGTGTGACTCTGTTCTGTTTTGTAATTCAGTTCAAGGGTAGCGGTTTTTACATTCCCTCTATAAGTGATATCTTATGATAAGTGTCTTTTTCTGTGTGACTTATTTCACTTAGAATCGTCATACCTAAATCCACTCATCATGCTGCTACTAGCCTTATGACATTGATTTCATGGCTGAGTGATATTCCATTGTACATAAGGACCGCAACTTCTTTATCCATTCTTCTCTTTCCTGGGATATTTAAGGTGTAACGAAGTAGAGGTTCTTGTCAACAGAGTAGCCCAAAACTTTGGGGTGCCTGTGTCTTGCTGATTTTTAGTTTTCCCAATTTATACGCCCATGAGTGGAAGTGCCCTATGCTCTCTAAGCTGAGTTTTTTAGATGTTTCAGGACACACCGTACACTTCTCCAGAGTGGCTGTTGGCAATTTACATCCCGCCCATCAGCGTAGCAAGGCTCCCATTTCTCCATGGCCTGTCCTGCATTTCTGGTTTTGACACTTTATTCAGCATGGCCCTTTTGACCGATGGGAAGCGAGACTTCTTTGTAGCGCTGATTTGCCTTTCCAGGTTGCTTGGTTGGCCAAAAAGGGCGTATGCGTTTTTTCCTGAATATATTCAGGAAAAAACGCATACGCCCTTTTTGGCCAAGGGCATCATTGTCGAGGTTTTGCCGCTTTTCCTGTGCTTTAAAGGCGATTCGAATCTACCTCCTGAAATCTGTTTCCTGCAATTCTGCCTTGCTTTCAAATCCTCTTCGTTGCCTTCCCTCAATATATTTGTGGACGAGAGTTATCATTTCTAAGTCTGCAGGTTTGTGAATTGCAGTGCCCCTGAGCTCCATTCTTCAACTCGCTTTCTTGGGAGCTGGCCGCAAAAGCGCAGGATTGCTTCAGGCCGTATTCTGGTTCCTGGCGGCAGGCTGAGCCTGTGGTTAATTCTTCTTCCTGATGGGAAAATAGAGTGACCTGTGCCTGTCCCAACACCTAGAGCTAGTCTCTCATTGGTTCCCCCTCTTCCCGTGCATCCTCAGGACAATTAGCAACCTGTACGGAACAGGAGGATAAAGGTGCTGATTCTCCAAGGAGGGAGATTGCTAGTAAAGCGGCTGGAATGGCGAAACGCAGCACAAGGAGATGAGAAATGAGGTGCGTTTTAGAAACCTTTCCCGATCACACGGTGTACCATCTTCGGGGTTTCTCATGCATGTTTTCGATGTAGGCAGTTGCCCTTGAACCTGGAGATTTGGGACCCATGGGATGGGTACCACGCCGTATTACTTTAAAGGGTCTGCGTTAGCTCAGCCAACCTCACCAAACCTCTCAGCCCCAAGAGTGTCCACCCTTATGTCTCAATCAGCTGTGGGTCTAGATATGGTCAATCCAGGTGGCATCACAGCCCCTGAACGAATTTTGTAAGAATTTCTCTCTCTTTCACTGTCTTTGTTTCACGGGTTTTTTTAAAGTAATTGATTTTTATAATGGGGTTTAGCTGCTTTTCACTGCTGTGTTTATGCCGCTTTACACCCACTTGACTCACTTACAGAGAGATATCAATACATAGGTTTTAAGATTCTTACTACTCAGATATATTCTTGGGAGGTGAATAGGGGGTGTTGAGTCCAGTTCACTGAGCAAGGAGGAGGTCTTGTCTATTACATATTGGGTTTCTGGAACGGTATCTGAGCTAATTTGAAACCCTTGTTTTATGCATCACCCCACCTCACCTTTCCCGTTAAGCAGCCATAGTGTGTTTTCTAAACGTGTGACTCTGTTCTGTTTTGTAATTCAGTTCAAGGGTAGTGGTTTTTACATTCCCTCTATAAGTGATATCTTATGATAAGTGTCTTTTTCTGTGTGACTTATTTCACTTAGCATCGTCATGCCTAAATCCACTCATCATGCTGCTACTAGCCTTATGACATTGATTTCATGGCTGAGTGATATTCCATTGTACATAAGGACCGCAACTTCTTTATCCATTCTTCACTTTCCTGGGATATTTAAGGTGTAACGGAGTGGAGGTTCTTGTCAACAGAGCAGCCCAAAACTTTGGGGTGCCTGTGTCTTGCTGATTTTTAGTTTTCCCAATTTATACGCCCATGAGTGGAAGTGCCCTATGCTCTCTAAGCTGAGTTTTTTAGATGTTTCAGGACACACCGTACACTTCTCCAGAGTGGCTGTTTGTAATTTACATCCCGCCCATCAGCGTAGCAAGGCTCCCATTTCTCCATGGCCTGTCCTGCATTTCTGGTTTTGACAGTTTATTCAGCATGGCCCTTTTGACCAATGAGAAGCGAGACTTCTTTGTAGCGCTGATTTGCCTTTCCAGGTTGCTTGGTTGGCCAAAAAGGGCGTATGCGTTTTTTCCTGAATATATTCAGGAAAAAACGCATACGCCCTTTTTGGCCAAGGGCATCATTGTCGAGGTTTTGCCGCTTTTCCTGTGCTTTAAAGGCGATTCGAATCTACCTCCTGAAATCTGTTTCCTGCAATTCTGCCTTGCTTTCAAATCCTCTTCGTTGCCTTCCCTCAATATATTTGTGGACGAGAGTTATCATTTCTAAGTCTGCAGGTTTGTGAATTGCAGTGCCCCTGAGCTCCATTCTTCAACTCGCTTTCTTGGGAGCTGGCCGCAAAAGCGCAGGATTGCTTCAGGCCGTATTCTGGTTCCTGGCGGCAGGCTGAGCCTGTGGTTAATTCTTCTTCCTGATGGGAAAATAGAGTGACCTGTGCCTGTCCCAACACCTAGAGCTAGTCTCTCATTGGTTCCCCCTCTTCCCGTGCATCCTCAGGACCAATTGCAACCTGTACGGAACAGGAGGATAAAGGTGCTGATTCTCCAAGGAGGTAGATTGCTAGTAAAGCGGCTGGAATGGCGAACCGGAGCACAAGAAGGTGAGAAATGACGTGCGTTTTAGAAACCTTTCCCGATCAAACGGTGTACCATCTTCGGGGTTTCTCATGCATGTTTTCAATGTAGGACGATGCCCTTGAACCTGGAGATTTGGGACCCATGGGATGGGTACCACGCCGTATTACTTTAAAGGGTCTGCGTTAGCTCAGCCAACCTCACCAAACCTCTCAGCCCCACGAGTGTCCACCCTTATGTCTCAATCAGCTGTGGGTCTAGATATGGTCAATCCAGGTGGCATCACAGCCCCTGAACGAATTTTGTAAGAATTTCTCTCTCTTTCACTGTCTTTGTTTCACGGGTTTTGAAAAGTAATTGATTTTTATAATGGGGTTTACCTGCTTTTCACTGCTGTGTTTATGCCGCTTTACACCCACTTGACTCACTTACAGAGAGATATCAATACATAGGTTTTAAGATTCTTACTACTGAGATATATTCTTGGGCCGTGAATAGGGGGTGTTGAGTCCAGTTCACTGAGCAAGGAGTAGGCCTTATCTTTTACATATTGGGTTTCTGGAACGGTATCTGAGCTAATTTGAAACCCTTATCTTATGCATCACCCCACCTCACCTTTCCTGTTAAGCAGCCGTAGTGTGTTTTCTAAACGTGTGACTCTGTTCTGTTTTGTAATTCAGTTCAAGGGTAGCGGTTTTTACATTCCCTCTGTAAGTGATATCTTATGATAAGTGTCTTTTTCTGTGTGACTTATTTCATTTAGAATCGTCGTACCTAAATCCACTCATCATGCTGCTACTACCCTTATGACGTTGATTTCATGGCTGAGTGATATTCCATTGTACATAAGGACCACAACTTCTTTATCCATTCTTCTCTTTCCTGGGATATTTAAGGTATAACGAAGTGGAGGTTCTTGTCAACAGAGCAGCCCAAAACTTTGGGGTGCCTGTGTCTTGCTGATTTTTAGTTTTCCCAATTTATACGCCCATGAGTGGAAGTGCCCTATGCTCTCTAAGCTGAGTTTTTTAGATGTTTCAGGACACACCGTACACTTCTCCAGAGTGGCTGTTGGTAATTTACATCCCGCCCATCAGCGTAGCAAGGCTCCCATTTCTCCATGGCCTGTCCTGCATTTCTGGTTTTGACAGTTTATTCAGCATGGCCCTTTTGACCAATGAGAAGCGAGACTTCTTTGTAGCGCTGATTTGCCTTTCCAGGTTGCTTGGTTGGCCAAAAAGGGCGTATGCGTTTTTTCCTG
Source organism: Balaenoptera ricei (assembly GCF_028023285.1). Classification (NCBI taxonomy): domain Eukaryota; kingdom Metazoa; phylum Chordata; class Mammalia; order Artiodactyla; family Balaenopteridae; genus Balaenoptera; species Balaenoptera ricei. Next base: position 51,758 of record NW_026777975.1, read on the forward strand.
AATATATTCAGGAAAAAACGTATACGCCCTTTTTGGCCAAGGGCATCATTGTCGAGGTTTTGCCGCTTTTCCTGTGCTTTAAAGGCGATTCGAATCTACCTCCTGAAATCTGTTTCCTGCAATTCTGCATTGCTTTCAAATCCTCTTCGTTGCCTTCCCTCAATATATTTGTGGACGAGAGTTATCATTTCTAAGTCTGCAGGTTTGTGAATTGCAGTGCCCCTGAGCTCCATTTTTCAACTCTCTTTCTTGGGAGCTGGCCGCAAAAGCGCAGGATTGCTTCAGGCCCTATTCTGGCTCCGGGCGGCAGACTGAGCCTGTGGTTAATTCTTCTTCCTGATGGGAAAATAGAGTGACCTGTGCCTGTCCCAACACCTAGAGCTAGTGTCTCATTGGTTCCCCCTCTTCCCGTTCATCCTCAGGACAAATTGCAATCTGTACGGAACAGGAGGTTAAAGGTGCTGATTCTCCAAGGAGGGAGATTCCTAGTAAAGCGGCTGGAATGGCGAACCGGAGCACAAGGAGATGAGAAATGAGGTGCGTTTTAGAAACATTTCCCGATCACACGGTGTACCATCTTCGGGGTTTATCATGCATGTTTTCGATGTAGGAAGATGCCCTTGAACCTGCAGATTTGGGACCCATGGGAAGGGTACCACGCCGTATTACTTTAAAGGGTCTGCGTTTGCTCACCCAACCTCACCAAACCTCTCAGCCCCAAGAGTGTCCACCCTTATGTCTCAATCAGCTGTGGGTCTAGATATGGTCAATCCAGGTGGCATCACAGCCCCTGAACGAATTTTGTAAGAATTTCTCTCTCTTTCACTGTCTTTGTTTCACGGGTTTTGAAAAGTAATTGATTTTTATAATGGGGTTTGGCTGCTTTTCACTGCTGTGTTTATGCCGCTTTATACGCACTTGACTCACTTACAGAGAGATATCAATACATAGGTTTGAAGATTCTTACTAGTCAGATATATTCTTCGGCGGTGAATAGGGGGTGTTGAGTCCAGGACACTGAGCAAGGAGTAGGTCTTGTCTATTACATATTGGGTTTCTGGAACGGTATCTGAGCTAATTTGAAACCCTTGTTTTATGCATCACCCCACCTCACCTTTCCCGTTAAGCAGCCATAGTGTTTTTTCTAAATGTGTTACTCTGTTCTGTTTTGTAATTCAGTTCAAGGGTAGCGGTTTTTACATTCCCTCTATAAGTGATATCTTATGATAAGTGTCTTTTTCTGTGTGACTTATTTCACTTAGAATCGTCATACCTAAATCCACTCATCATGCTGCAACTAGCCTTATGACATTGATTTCATGGCTGAGTGATATTCCATTGTACATAAGGACCGCAACTTCTTTATCCATTCTTCTCTTTCCTGGGATATTTAAGGTGTAACGAAGTGGAGGTTCTTGTCAACAGAGCAGCCCAAAACTTTGGGGTGCCTGTGTCTTGCTGATTTTTAGTTTTCCCAATTTATACGCCCATGAGTGGAAGTGCCCTATGCTCTCTAAGCTGAGTTTTTTAGATGTTTCAGGACACACCGTACACTTCTCCAGAGTGGCTGTTGGCAATTTACATCCCGCCCATCAGCGTAGCAAGGCTCCCATTTCTCCATGGCCTGTCCTGCATTTCTGGTTTTGACACTTTATTCAGCATGGCCCTTTTGACCGATGGGAAGCGAGACTTCTTTGTAGCGCTGATTTGCCTTTCCAGGTTGCTTGGTTGGCCAAAAAGGGCGTATGCGTTTTTTCCTGAATATATTCAGGAAAAAACGCATACGCCCTTTTTGGCCAAGGGCATCATTGTCGAGGTTTTGCCGCTTTTCCTGTGCTTTAAAGGCGATTCGAATCTACCTCCTGAAATCTGTTTCCTGCAATTCTGCCTTGCTTTCAAATCCTCTTCGTTGCCTTCCCTCAATATATTTGTGGACGAGAGTTATCATTTCTAAGTCTGCAGGTTTGTGAATTGCAGTGCCCCTGAGCTCCATTCTTCAACTCGCTTTCTTGGGAGCTGGCCGCAAAAGCGCAGGATTGCTTCAGGCCGTATTCTGGTTCCTGGCGGCAGGCTGAGCCTGTGGTTAATTCTTCTTCCTGATGGGAAAATAGAGTGACCTGTGCCTGTCCCAACACCTAGAGCTAGTCTCTCTTTGGTTCCCCCTCTTCCCGTTCATCCTCAGGACCAATTGCAACCTGTACGGAACAGGAGGATAAAGGTGCTGATTCTCCAAGGAGGGAGATTGCTAGTAAAGCGGCTGGAATGGCGAACCGGAGCACAAGGAGATGAGAAATGAGGTGCGTTTTAGAAACCTTTCCCGATCACACGGTGTACCATCTTCTGGGTTTCTCATGCCTGTTTTCGATGTAGGCAGATGCCCTTGAACCTGGAGATTTGGGACCCATGGGATGGGTACCACGCCGTATTACTTTAAAGGGTCTGCGTTAGCTCAGCAAACCTCACCAAACCTCTCAGCCCCACGAGTGTCCACCCTTATGTCTCAATCAGCTGTGGGTCTAGATATGGTCAATCCAGTTGGCATCACAGCCCCTGAACGAATTTTGTAAGAATTTCTCTCTCTTTCACTGTCTTTGTTTCACGGGTTTTTTAAAGTATTTCATTTTTATAACGGGGTTTAGCTGCTTTTCACTGCTGTGTTTATGCCGCTTTACACCCACTTGACTCACTTACAGAGAGATATCAATACATAGGTTTTAAGATTCTTACTACTGAGATATATTCTTGGGCCGTGAATAGGGGGTGTTGAGTCCAGTTCACTGAGCAAGGAGTAGGCCTTATGTTTTACATATTGGGTTTCTGGAACGGTATCTGAGCTAATTTGAAACCCTTGTTTTATGCATCACCCCACCTCACCTTTCCCGTTAAGCAGCCATAGTGTGTTTTCTAAACGTGTGACTCTGTTCTGTTTTGTAATTCAGTTCAAGGGTAGCGGTTTTTACATTCCCTCTATAAGTGATATCTTATGATAAGTGTCTTTTTCTGTGTGACTTATTTCACTTAGAATCGTCATACCTAAATCCACTCATCATGCTGCTACTAGCCTTATGACATTGATTTCATGGCTGAGTGATATTCCATTGTACATAAGGACCGCAACTTCTTTATCCATTCTTCTCTTTCCTGGGATATTTAAGGTGTAACGAAGTAGAGGTTCTTGTCAACAGAGTAGCCCAAAACTTTGGGGTGCCTGTGTCTTGCTGATTTTTAGTTTTCCCAATTTATACGCCCATGAGTGGAAGTGCCCTATGCTCTCTAAGCTGAGTTTTTTAGATGTTTCAGGACACACCGTACACTTCTCCAGAGTGGCTGTTGGCAATTTACATCCCGCCCATCAGCGTAGCAAGGCTCCCATTTCTCCATGGCCTGTCCTGCATTTCTGGTTTTGACACTTTATTCAGCATGGCCCTTTTGACCGATGGGAAGCGAGACTTCTTTGTAGCGCTGATTTGCCTTTCCAGGTTGCTTGGTTGGCCAAAAAGGGCGTATGCGTTTTTTCCTGAATATATTCAGGAAAAAACGCATACGCCCTTTTTGGCCAAGGGCATCATTGTCGAGGTTTTGCCGCTTTTCCTGTGCTTTAAAGGCGATTCGAATCTACCTCCTGAAATCTGTTTCCTGCAATTCTGCCTTGCTTTCAAATCCTCTTCGTTGCCTTCCCTCAATATATTTGTGGACGAGAGTTATCATTTCTAAGTCTGCAGGTTTGTGAATTGCAGTGCCCCTGAGCTCCATTCTTCAACTCGCTTTCTTGGGAGCTGGCCGCAAAAGCGCAGGATTGCTTCAGGCCGTATTCTGGTTCCTGGCGGCAGGCTGAGCCTGTGGTTAATTCTTCTTCCTGATGGGAAAATAGAGTGACCTGTGCCTGTCCCAACACCTAGAGCTAGTCTCTCATTGGTTCCCCCTTTTCCCGTGCATCCTCAGGACCAATTGCAACCTGTACGGAACAGGAGGATAAAGGTGGTGATTCTCCAAGGAGGTAGATTGCTAGTAAAGCGGCTGGAATGGCGAACCGGAGCACAAGAAGGTGAGAAATGAGGTGCGTTTTAGAAACCTTTCCCGATCACACGGTGTACCATCTTCGGGGTTTCTCATGCATGTTTTCAATGTAGGACGATGCCCTTGAACCTGGAGATTTGGGACCCATGGGATGGGTACCACGCCGTATTACTTTAAAGGGTCTGCGTTAGCTCAGCCAACCTCACCAAACCTCTCAGCCCCAAGAGTGTCCACCCTTATGTCTCAATCAGCTGTGGGTCTAGATATGGTCAATCCAGGTGGCATCACAGCCCCTGAACGAATTTTGTAAGAATTTCTCTCTCTTTCACTGTCTTTGTTTCACGGGTTTTGAAAAGTAATTGATTTTTATAATGGGGTTTAGCTGCTTTTCACTGCTGTGTTTATGCCGCTTTACACCCACTTGACTCACTTACAGAGAGATATCAATACATAGGTTTGAAGATTCTTACTAGTCAGATATATTCTTGGGCGGTGAATAGGGGGTGTTGAGTCCAGTTCACTGAGCAAGGAGTAGGTCTTGTCTATTACATATTGGGTTTCTGGAACGGTATCTGAGCTAATTTGAAACCCTTGTTTTATGCATCACCCCACCTCACCTTTCCCGTTAAGCAGCCATAGTGTGTTTTCTAAACGTGTGACTCTGTTCTGTTTTGTAATTCAGTTCAAGGGTAGCGGTTTTTACATTCCCTCTATAAGTGATATCTTATGATAAGTGTCTTTTTCTGTGTGACTTATTTCACTTAGAATCGTCATACCTAAATCCACTCATCATGCTGCTACTAGCCTTATGACATTGATTTCATGGCTGAGTGATATTCCATTGTACATAAGGACCGCAACTTCTTTATCCATTCTTCTCTTTCCTGGGATATTTAAGGTGTAACGAAGTAGAGGTTCTTGTCAACAGAGTAGCCCAAAACTTTGGGGTGCCTGTGTCTTGCTGATTTTTAGTTTTCCCAATTTATACGCCCATGAGTGGAAGTGCCCTATGCTCTCTAAGCTGAGTTTTTTAGATGTTTCAGGACACACCGTACACTTCTCCAGAGTGGCTGTTGGCAATTTACATCCCGCCCATCAGCGTAGCAAGGCTCCCATTTCTCCATGGCCTGTCCTGCATTTCTGGTTTTGACACTTTATTCAGCATGGCCCTTTTGACCGATGGGAAGCGAGACTTCTTTGTAGCGCTGATTTGCCTTTCCAGGTTGCTTGGTTGGCCAAAAAGGGCGTATGCGTTTTTTCCTGAATATATTCAGGAAAAAACGCATACGCCCTTTTTGGCCAAGGGCATCATTGTCGAGGTTTTGCCGCTTTTCCTGTGCTTTAAAGGCGATTCGAATCTACCTCCTGAAATCTGTTTCCTGCAATTCTGCCTTGCTTTCAAATCCTCTTCGTTGCCTTCCCTCAATATATTTGTGGACGAGAGTTATCATTTCTAAGTCTGCAGGTTTGTGAATTGCAGTGCCCCTGAGCTCCATTCTTCAACTCGCTTTCTTGGGAGCTGGCCGCAAAAGCGCAGGATTGCTTCAGGCCGTATTCTGGTTCCTGGCGGCAGGCTGAGCCTGTGGTTAATTCTTCTTCCTGATGGGAAAATAGAGTGACCTGTGCCTGTCCCAACACCTAGAGCTAGTCTCTCTTTGGTTCCCCCTCTTCCCGTTCATCCTCAGGACCAATTGCAACCTGTACGGAACAGGAGGATAAAGGTGCTGATTCTCCAAGGAGGGAGATTGCTAGTAAAGCGGCTGGAATGGCGAACCGGAGCACAAGGAGATGAGAAATGAGGTGCGTTTTAGAAACCTTTCCCGATCACACGGTGTACCATCTTCTGGGTTTCTCATGCCTGTTTTCGATGTAGGCAGATGCCCTTGAACCTGGAGATTTGGGACCCATGGGATGGGTACCACGCCGTATTACTTTAAAGGGTCTGCGTTAGCTCAGCAAACCTCACCAAACCTCTCAGCCCCACGAGTGTCCACCCTTATGTCTCAATCAGCTGTGGGTCTAGATATGGTCAATCCAGTTGGCATCACAGCCCCTGAACGAATTTTGTAAGAATTTCTCTCTCTTTCACTGTCTTTGTTTCACGGGTTTTTTAAAGTATTTCATTTTTATAACGGGGTTTAGCTGCTTTTCACTGCTGTGTTTATGCCGCTTTACACCCACTTGACTCACTTACAGAGAGATATCAATACATAGGTTTTAAGATTCTTACTACTGAGATATATTCTTGGGCCGTGAATAGGGGGTGTTGAGTCCAGTTCACTGAGCAAGGAGTAGGCCTTATGTTTTACATATTGGGTTTCTGGAACGGTATCTGAGCTAATTTGAAACCCTTGTTTTATGCATCACCCCACCTCACCTTTCCCGTTAAGCAGCCATAGTGTGTTTTCTAAACGTGTGACTCTGTTCTGTTTTGTAATTCAGTTCAAGGGTAGCGGTTTTTACATTCCCTCTATAAGTGATATCTTATGATAAGTGTCTTTTTCTGTGTGACTTATTTCACTTAGAATCGTCATACCTAAATCCACTCATCATGCTGCTACTAGCCTTATGACATTGATTTCATGGCTGAGTGATATTCCATTGTACATAAGGACCGCAACTTCTTTATCCATTCTTCTCTTTCCTGGGATATTTAAGGTGTAACGAAGTAGAGGTTCTTGTCAACAGAGTAGCCCAAAACTTTGGGGTGCCTGTGTCTTGCTGATTTTTAGTTTTCCCAATTTATACGCCCATGAGTGGAAGTGCCCTATGCTCTCTAAGCTGAGTTTTTTAGATGTTTCAGGACACACCGTACACTTCTCCAGAGTGGCTGTTGGCAATTTACATCCCGCCCATCAGCGTAGCAAGGCTCCCATTTCTCCATGGCCTGTCCTGCATTTCTGGTTTTGACACTTTATTCAGCATGGCCCTTTTGACCGATGGGAAGCGAGACTTCTTTGTAGCGCTGATTTGCCTTTCCAGGTTGCTTGGTTGGCCAAAAAGGGCGTATGCGTTTTTTCCTGAATATATTCAGGAAAAAACGCATACGCCCTTTTTGGCCAAGGGCATCATTGTCGAGGTTTTGCCGCTTTTCCTGTGCTTTAAAGGCGATTCGAATCTACCTCCTGAAATCTGTTTCCTGCAATTCTGCCTTGCTTTCAAATCCTCTTCGTTGCCTTCCCTCAATATATTTGTGGACGAGAGTTATCATTTCTAAGTCTGCAGGTTTGTGAATTGCAGTGCCCCTGAGCTCCATTCTTCAACTCGCTTTCTTGGGAGCTGGCCGCAAAAGCGCAGGATTGCTTCAGGCCGTATTCTGGTTCCTGGCGGCAGGCTGAGCCTGTGGTTAATTCTTCTTCCTGATGGGAAAATAGAGTGACCTGTGCCTGTCCCAACACCTAGAGCTAGTCTCTCATTGGTTCCCCCTTTTCCCGTGCATCCTCAGGACCAATTGCAACCTGTACGGAACAGGAGGATAAAGGTGGTGATTCTCCAAGGAGGTAGATTGCTAGTAAAGCGGCTGGAATGGCGAACCGGAGCACAAGAAGGTGAGAAATGAGGTGCGTTTTAGAAACCTTTCCCGATCACACGGTGTACCATCTTCGGGGTTTCTCATGCATGTTTTCAATGTAGGACGATGCCCTTGAACCTGGAGATTTGGGACCCATGGGATGGGTACCACGCCGTATTACTTTAAAGGGTCTGCGTTAGCTCAGCCAACCTCACCAAACCTCTCAGCCCCAAGAGTGTCCACCCTTATGTCTCAATCAGCTGTGGGTCTAGATATGGTCAATCCAGGTGGCATCACAGCCCCTGAACGAATTTTGTAAGAATTTCTCTCTCTTTCACTGTCTTTGTTTCACGGGTTTTGAAAAGTAATTGATTTTTATAATGGGGTTTAGCTGCTTTTCACTGCTGTGTTTATGCCGCTTTACACCCACTTGACTCACTTACAGAGAGATATCAATACATAGGTTTGAAGATTCTTACTAGTCAGATATATTCTTGGGCGGTGAATAGGGGGTGTTGAGTCCAGTTCACTGAGCAAGGAGTAGGTCTTGTCTATTACATATTGGGTTTCTGGAACGGTATCTGAGCTAATTTGAAACCCTTGTTTTATGCATCACCCCACCTCACCTTTCCCGTTAAGCAGCCATAGTGTGTTTTCTAAACGTGTGACTCTGTTCTGTTTTGTAATTCAGTTCAAGGGTAGCGGTTTTTACATTCCCTCTATAAGTGATATCTTATGATAAGTGTCTTTTTCTGTGTGACTTATTTCACTTAGAATCGTCATACCTAAATCCACTCATCATGCTGCTACTAGCCTTATGACATTGATTTCATGGCTGAGTGATATTCCATTGTACATAAGGACCGCAACTTCTTTATCCATTCTTCTCTTTCCTGGGATATTTAAGGTGTAACGAAGTAGAGGTTCTTGTCAACAGAGTAGCCCAAAACTTTGGGGTGCCTGTGTCTTGCTGATTTTTAGTTTTCCCAACTTATACGCCCATGAGTGGAAGTGCCCTATGCTCTCTAAGCTGAGTTTTTTAGATGTTTCAGGACACACCGTACACTTCTCTAGAGTGGCTTTTGGCAATTTACATCCCGCCCATCAGCGTAGCAAGGCTCCCATTTCTCCATGGCCTGTCCTGCATTTCTGGTTTTGACACTTTATTCAGCATGGCCCTTTTGACCAATGAGAAGCGAGACTTCTTTGTAGCGCTGATTTGCCTTTCCAGGTTGCTTGGTTGGCCAAAAAGGGCGTATGCGTTTTTTCCTGAATATATTCAGGAAAAAACGCATACGCCCTTTTTGGCCAAGGGCATCATTGTCGAGGTTTTGCCGCTTTTCCTGTGCTTTAAAGGCGATTCGAATCTACCTCCTGAAATCTGTTTCCTGCAATTCTGCCTTGCTTTCAAATCCTCTTCGTTGCCTTCCCTCAATATATTTGTGGACGAGAGTTATCATTTCTAAGTCTGCAGGTTTGTGAATTGCAGTGCCCCTGAGCTCCATTCTTCAACTCGCTTTCTTGGGAGCTGGCCGCAAAAGCGCAGGATTGCTTCAGGCCGTATTCTGGTTCCTGGCGGCAGGCTGAGCCTGTGGTTAATTCTTCTTCCTGATGGGAAAATAGAGTGACCTGTGCCTGTCCCAACACCTAGAGCTAGTCTCTCATTGGTTCCCCCCTTTCCCGTGCATCCTCAGGACCAATTGCAACCTGTACGGAACAGGAGGATAAAGGTGCTGATTCTCCAAGGAGGTAGATTGCTAGTAAAGCGGCTGGAATGGCGAACCGGAGCACAAGAAGGTGAGAAATGAGGTGCGTTTTAGAAACCTTTCCCGATCACACGGTGTACCATCTTCTGGGTTTCTCATGCATGTTTTCAATGTAGGACGATGCCCTTGAACCTGGAGATTTGGGACCCATGGGATGGGTACCACGCCGTATTACTTTAAAGGGTCTGCGTTAGCTCAGCCAACCTCACCAAACCTCTCAGCCCCAAGAGTGTCCACCCTTATGTCTCAATCAGCTGTGGGTCTAGATATGGTCAATCCAGGTGGCATCACAGCCCCTGAACGAATTTTGTAAGAATTTCTCTCTCTTTCACTGTCTTTGTTTCACGGGTTTTGAAAAGTAATTGATTTTTATAATGGGGTTTAGCTGCTTTTCACTGCTGTGTTTATGCCGCTTTACACCCACTTGACTCACTTACAGAGAGATATCAATACATAGGTGTGAAGATTCTTACTAGTCAGATATATTCTTGGGCGGTGAATAGGGGGTGTTGAGTCCAGTTCACTGAGCAAGGAGTAGGTCTTGTCTATTACATATTGGGTTTCTGGAACGGTATCTGAGCTACTTTGAAACCCTTGTTTTATGCATCACCCCACCTCACCTTTCCCGTGAAGCAGCCATAGTGTGTTTTCTAAACGTGTGACTCTGTTCTGTTTTGTAATTCAGTTCAAGGGTAGCGGTTTTTACATTCCCTCTATAAGTGATATCTTATGATAAGTGTCTTTTTCTGTGTGACTTATTTCACTTAGAATCGTCATACCTAAATCCACTCATCATGCTGCTACTAGCCTTATGACATTGATTTCATGGCTGAGTGATATTCCATTGTACATAAGGACCGCAACTTCTTTATCCATTCTTCTCTTTCCTGGGATATTTAAGGTGTAACGAAGTAGAGGTTCTTGTCAACAGAGTAGCCCAAAACTTTGGGGTGCCTGTGTCTTGCTGATTTTTAGTTTTCCCAATTTATACGCCCATGAGTGGAAGTGCCCTATGCTCTCTAAGCTGAGTTTTTTAGATGTTTCAGGACACACCGTACACTTCTCTAGAGTGGCTTTTGGCAATTTACATCCCGCCCATCAGCGTAGCAAGGCTCCTATTTCTCCATGGCCTGTCCTGCATTTCTGGTTTTGACACTTTATTCAGCATGGCCCTTTTGACCGATGGGAAGCGAGACTTCTTTGTAGCGCTGATTTGCCTTTCCAGGTTGCTTGGTTGGCCAAAAAGGGCGTATGCGTTTTTTCCTGAATATATTCAGGAAAAAACGCATACGCCCTTTTTGGCCAAGGGCATCATTGTCGAGGTTTTGCCGCTTTTCCTGTGCTTTAAAGGCGATTCGAATCTACCTCCTGAAATCTGTTTCCTGCAATTCTGCCTTGCTTTCAAATCCTCTTCGTTGCCTTCCCTCAATATATTTGTGGACGAGAGTTATCATTTCTAAGTCTGCAGGTTTGTGAATTGCAGTGCCCCTGAGCTCCATTCTTCAACTCGCTTTCTTGGGAGCTGGCCGCAAAAGCGCAGGATTGCTTCAGGCCGTATTCTGCTTCCTGGCCGCAGGCTGAGCCTGTGGT
>NW_026777976.1:0-62557 GCF_028023285.1 Balaenoptera ricei
TTCTGTCCTATTATTCTGGCTCCTAGTTTCAGCCTGGACTTAAGCTGTGTCCATGATAGCACTGGCCGCTGAGAGCAATTTCCTTCCCCTCATAATTTCTCATTGCCCTGCCCTAGCCCAGCTGGAGTTTCCTCTGGACTTGATTTTCAGTCCTGATAACTCTTCTGTATACACACATAAGCTGCGAGATTGCAAAGTGTTTTCCCTGCCACCACTTGTGTGTCTGAGGTGGGCAACACTAATATGTCCCTTCCCTGAGTCAGATGTCCATCCCTGGGTCACTACAGGCACACTATCGGTGTGTTCTTGTCTAACATCACCACCACCGATTCCAAGGAGATACGTCCCAGCGGGAGAGCCCATTTCCAACACCTCTCTGGCTCAGCTCTGACCTTGGACAAGTCATGTGCAACCTTTCTAGGCTTGCAGTCTCACCTCTAAAATGAAGTTATAATTGCATGCAAGAACCCTTCTAGATTTAAATGACCAGGGCTCCTCTACTCCCAAGTGAGATGTGGAGTCCCCTATTTCTCCGCATGCCCTAGTGTATGTCCCTCATTATTATTGTTTGCTATTCAGATCCATCCTATTAGGCCTCTGTTTTAACCCCAAGGAGTGTTTGTGCGGTTGACCTGGCCTTGTAAAGACACAGAATAGTTTATCTGCATAGAAACTACAACTTCCATCAGGCACTACTTGAACGGAACCGGAAAGGATGTGGCGGCGTGGCCCCAACGCCCTGGTAGTTTTGAAGACAAACTACAACTCCCAGGATAGCCGCGAGATCTCTGCAGAGCGAAAGGATGGACTGAACTCTGACTGGAGGCCGGGCTGGTCCGGAACCACCCCGACAGCCTCCAGAAAGGGGCGTGGTTATAATTTAGGGGCGTGGCCTTGCAGGCAGCAGGAAGAAGTTACCTGTTGAATCTTCCTATCCATTCTCTTCCCAGCCTTTGTAGCTACCCCTAAGAGGGAAGCCGTAAACCACTAGCCTCTTCTGAAAAAGAGGTAAGGGGACGTAGACAAGGGGCAGCGAAGGAGGCTACTGCATTCCTTAGGAGGGGCCAAACAGCTACTTTCTACCTGCTGAGTCAGGTGAACCGTTCCATGGGGGCGGGGACCAGCATATGAGAAAAGGGCAAGGACGGAGGAGGTGTTTATTTGTTCCCTTTCAAGACTAAATTTAGGGCCCTTCGTCTGCAGACCCATTGGCGGACTGTGCCTTGGGAACCCTCTTGGCCTCTGGAAGAGAAAAGAACGGGGGCCAGTTTTCCGCAGCAAAAGGAACGGCCCGTCTGGGCTTCCTCCCGTCTGTGTATTTCCTAGCCCCAAAACGACAGAGCCATATGGCTTCCGCGGTCTGGGGGAGTGCTCCCTGGTGGGGCCCACCGCCCCCAGCCCCAGCCCGGCCGCTCACGGACATCGACTTCTGCTCTGGGGCGCAGCTGCAAGAACTAACCCAGCTGATCCAGGAGCTGGGTGTGCAGGAGAGCTGGAGTGAAGGTCCCAAGCCAGGACCAGATCTCCTCCAGGCCAAGGACTTTGTTTTCTCTTTGCTTGGTAAGTAACCCTCCCAGCCTTCGGGAACTTGCAGCTCTCAGCTCCGCCTCACCCCGCCCCGGCTCTGGATCACGCCTTTACGATCCCTTCTCTTTCCTTAGGTCTCGTTCACCGCCGGGACCTTCGCTTTCCTCCTCAGGCAGAGCTCTTGCTGCTTCGTGGCGGGATTCGCGAGGGCTCCCTGGATCTGGGGCCTGCGCCTCTAGGTCCCTACGCTCGGGGACCTCACTACGACGCCAGCTTCACCCTCCTGGTGCCCGTGCTTTCGCTAGATGGCACTGGGCAGGAGCTGCAACCGGACGTGGGATCCTGTTACGCATGGCTCTTCCTCCCAGAGCAAGTACGCGGAACCTCGGTCCGGGAGGCATGGCAGGATTGCCTAGGACCCCCAGTCCCAGGAGGACGTGATTCGATCCACCCAGCCCAAAGCAAACAAACTCCCAAGGATCCGCAAATCTCCGTGGACCAGCTGCACGGTGACGTCACTGAGCCTGAGGCACACGAGTCTTTGGAAAAATCACCTAGTAATGTTTCAGTGCCAGAATTGCCTCACCAAGACGTAACCGATGTTGACTTTCCCTCACCACTGAAAAAAACGAATGGTGACGTCACCAAAGCAGCCGACGTTAGCCCAGTGCCACAGCCGTCGGAGGCTCGGGAGGCATGGCCCACATTGTGCCCCGCCCAGGTGGCTGCCTGGTTCTTTGCTTCGCTGGCTGCGGTCGCTGAGTCCCTGTTTCCGGTCCCGGGTGCCCCGCGCTTGGTCCACGCAGCCCGCCACGCGGGGGTCACCACCATCCTCCTGGCTACGCCTGGGCCCCCGCGCCGCCTCCTGCTTTTCGACTTGATCCCCGTGGTGTCCGTGGCCGGCTGGCCCCAGGAGGCTCGGAGCCACTCGTGGGCCGGCCCGCTGGCCTCGGAGTCGTCTTCCTTCTACCTGGTGCCCGGCGGCGGCGGCACAGAGCGGCCGGGCGCCTCCGGATGGCAGCTCTGCTTCGCCCGCCAAGAGCTGGCGCTCAAGACGCGCATACCCGTTCCCCTGCTGCAAGCGCACGCGGCGGCCCAGGCGCTGCTGCGCCCGCTGGTGGCCGGGACTAGGGTCGCGGCGCCCTATCTCCTGCGGACGTTGCTGTACTGGGCGTGCGAGCGGCTGCCCGCGCTCTATCTGGCGCGACCCGAGAATGCGGGCGCCTGCTGCCTCGGGCTGCTGGATGAGCTGGGCCGGGTGCTCGAGGCCGGGACGCTGCCCCACTATTTTCTGAGTGGCCAAAAGCTCGGTGCGGGGGACGGCGCCGCTTCGCTGCTCGGGGCGTTGGCCCTGCTTCGCAGGGACCCTGCCCGCGCCCTGCGAGCCGCTGTGGAAGAGGCCAAGGCTGCACGCAAGGGGGGCGGCTTAGCCGGCGTGGGAGGCGGGGCCCATTAAAGACGCTGTTCCTACTAACCTGGAATGTGCTTCTGTTGGCCAGCGGGATGTGGAGGGGACTGCTCTCCCCTCACCTGGGAGACAGGCTGAGCGCCTTGGGCCCGAAGAACCCGTTCTAGAAGGCCTCCTCGCCGGTTCCTCCGCTTCCTCCCACCCTCCTCCCGCCGCATCCCTGGCACAGGTCGTTCCATTCTGGCCTCTCCACTTTCCAAATCTGTGGCCAGCACCCCTCCTGCTCCCGTGCAGCCTCTGGCATCCATCTCCCGCCAGTTCTTATGGTCTTTTCTCTTAGGAGTCAATAGGGATGGGGGTAACATATCTGCTGAAAAAACGTGTAAAGGAGAAAGGTATGGAGACCAGGGACTGACCAATTTGTCTCACACAAAAGCAGAGATATTAAGGAGGCCGGATTTCACCCCAGGCTAGACCTCACCACCACCGCTATCTCTTCAGTTATTCCCCCCACCTTCCTCATCCAGTTCTGTCCTCCATCCCGGGCAGTAGGGTCCCTTTCTCCATTCTCGGGGCATCTGCCATTCCATCTATCTAAGCCCAACCTCTCCCCCCATCCAGAGTTCCATTCAGTGGAGTCGCCTCCTTGTCCCTCCTCCTCTGAACCCCGAGACATGCGAGACATGCGGCCTTGTCTCGGCTCCACCTGTCTCTAAGACCGTCCCCACTCCCTGCCTCCAAGGAACCCCAGGGTTCCGCCCGCCCAGCTTCACCCCCCCCATCTCTTTCCCGGAGTCTCCGCCCCCTGCCCCGCCCCCGGGCCGGCTCTCGGAGGAGGGGAGAGCTGCTGTCGCCGCCGCCGCCTCAGCTTCCCACAGCCGCTACCGCTGCCGCCGCTGCCGCCGCTCCGCTTGGTCCAGCCGCCAGGCCCAGTGCTCACTTCGCCAGACCAGGGCGCTCTGCGGAGACACCCTCACTCCTTCCTGGGGTCCGGGACGCCTAGCCGGGCGTGGGGGGAAGCTCCGCTTGCGGGGTACAGGGAGGGAGGAGCCTGGAACCAGAGCCAGCGCCAGCCGTCCCCGGATCGACAAGACAGGACAGGTTGAGGGGCGTCGGGGAAGGAAGAGGGGGTGCTATAGGCAGTCCCGGGGAGGACAAGGAAGCCCTGTCGCAGAAAGCTCTGATGCGCTCTGACTTATAGCGGGTCTGTTCACATTTGGGGACCCGTGACAACGTGGGTGCACTCCTCTCTCGGGGGGCTGGTTGGATTGGAGGGCGTGGGATCTAAACAGCACCAGCTGTCCCCGAGGAAATTAGGGGCTGCCAGAAAAAAACAAAAAAGCCAAAAACCTATGCTCCTTATTCCGAGGTGACAGAGGGCCCTCCAGACAACCACCTGGTGTAACCACTAGGAAGGGCGGATTTGGAGGTGACTTCAAAAGGAGTGGAGGGTAACAAGGTGAGGAAAGGGGCTCAGCAGCTGGAACCCTGTGCCACTAGAAATGGGGGTGACTTGGTAAAAACCGGTATCGTCCAGAGACAGGGTCTGGGAACCTCTTCTTGCTGATTGGCGACAGTCTGGATATTTCAAGGCATAGTTTTTTGGGGATTTCAGTGAAAAAAAGTGGGGGATTCTTCACTTAGAGGGTGGCAAAGGAAAAGACACCAAGGTTGGGTTCTTCCTAGACACTGGCAGCACCCCAGCAGGGGTGGGGTGAGCTAATATCCCCAAAGCTAAGGACCCACACCCTTAAAATTACAAGAGTGGCTTTGGCAGGAGTGCAGGGCCCGGAAATAGGGTGGAAAGGTGCCTGGGGATATTGGAACCACATCCTGGAAAATTTGAGGGTCTTGGCTTTGGGATAGTGTTAGTGGGGGACAGGGACACTGGAGATCAGAGAAGGGGGAGTTTTCTGTGGGGGGCAAAGGTCGAGGGTGGGGTCAACTGAGAGGTACATAGGCTGCTGGGTCTGGCGAAGCTAGCACGAGGCCCAAGGGTGGGAGCTGGTGCCTGGGGTGGGGGTCGTCTAGGGCTTATCCTCAGGTCCCGTGGGTGAGGCGGCGAGTCGGACCGGAGAGGCAAGACCATGTCCTGGTGAGCTAGCGGGCTTCTCTGGGGGGTCCCAGCGCGCTCCGGGAGCCTGCCGGTTTTGGGGTGTCTCCTCCCGGGGCGCCATGGCGGCACCGGCCAGCAGCCTGATCCGGCAGAAGCGGGAGGTCCGCGAGCCCGGGGGCAGCCGGCCCGTGTCAGCGCAGCGGCGCGTGTGTCCCCGCGGCACCAAGTCCCTTTGCCAGAAGCAGCACCTCATCCTGCTGTCCAAGGTGCGACTGTGCGGGGGGCGGCCCGCGCGGCCGGACCGCTGCCCGGGTGAGTGGCTGGGGCGGGGTCTCCGGGCCGGGGGTCTCTCTGCCTGGGAGGTTGAGGCCAGGGACTCGGAAGAGCGGGGCCCGACTGACGGCGGCTCCCCGAAAGTGAAAGGGGGTGCACCTGGACCACAAACTCTCGGCCAGACGATGCCTCAGTTTCCCTTCTCTCTCGCCCATAACCCCGAGTCTCCTTGCTTTCGAGGGCAAGGGGAAGGCTTGAGGGGCTAAGCCTGGTGCCCCGAAGCCTGGCAGCTCCCGCTCGCCCCCCCTCCCAACACACGAGTCCCCACCCCCACCGTCCTCTGCCTACGTGCGGTCTCTCGCGATTCTTTCAATGCCGAGCGGAGGGGCCTGGGGGTTCCGGACGCCTGGGTCACCCCGAGGGTTTCTGCGGCTCCGGCAGCCCCGCCCCCGCCCCCGCCCCGCTTCTCCCGCTCCTCCGAGCCTTGGCTCCGTTCCTCCTCGCCGAGCTTGCCTGGCTCGGTACCAATCTCCCCAGCTCTCCCCGGGGTGTCCTTGCAGCTACCTCGCCAGTCCGCCCCTCTGTGCGCCCTCCTCCCGTGACCTGCACTTCAAGAAGGGAGCTGGGCACTCCCCCATGACCGCCTACGCGACTCCGAAATCGGGTCCCACGGGCTCAGGGGACCCTCTGCCGCGAGCAACTCAGACACACTACACGGCTGGATACCCGCACGGAGACTGGGGGTCGTACCATCTACGAGGGGGTACCGGGAACTCGGCCGCAAGCGCCGGGGGAGGAGAGTTGTGAGGGTTAGCGTGTGGTCCCCGTCCAGGTGCGACAGGCGGGAAGTCCCTCTGGCCTCGCTCCCGCCCGCTCCCAGCTCCCCTAGGGGGAGACCCCCCCGCCCCCCGCTGGCGTCCTCCTCCCCCCGCCGCCGGCCCTCCGCAGTGGTACGGTCCGCAGCCCACCCTTTGAGTGGGACCCAGCCCCCACGTGAGTCAGCCTGCCTCACCAGCTCCCTGGCCCCCTCCCCCATTTCCTTGGTTTGCTACCGAATATCCCCCATCCCAGGCGGGTTACCTGGCTGAAGGGGAGAGGCTGAGCCTCAGGGAGGGCTGGGCCCCCGCGAGCCAGCAGACTGACAGACAGACAGACAGACAGATGGGTCAGTGTCAGACAGGCCGGCGCTGGGCCAAGGCGAGGCCCGCGAGAAGCGAGCGGCAGCCGCAGCAGCAGGTGCTGAGTCAGCGTCAGGCCCAGTCCCACCCCCACTCCTGAGGGGGCGCCCCTACCCTGGGGTCACCTTACTGCCCCCCACATTCGCAAACACACTGCCGCTTCAGCAGCTCTGCCTGTCTCCCTTTGTCCTCTGCCTTTCCATGTATCTCTCCCCTTCCTCTACCTTCTTCTCCCCTCCCCCCATTCTGGTTGAGCTGTAGAGTAGGAATTAAGCCTTTAAATAAATTTCAATCAATTAAACTGAAAGCTGGTTAGAGGAAGCAGAAGGGACCCACACCCCAGCTTCCTCTGGAGTCAAAGAGAGGTGGGAGAGACCTTGCTTAGAGGGTCAGGGAGCTGGGGCCCTGGGACCCTCTTCCTTCCCTCCATCCTCCTTTCTTTCTCTCCTCTGATCCCGCCAAGTGTAGCAATGTTTCTGGGAACAGAGATGTCATGTTCCAAGATGAATGTCTCTTTCTCCAGAGCCTCAGCTCAAAGGCATCGTCACCAAACTGTTCTGCTGCCAGGGTTTCTACCTCCAGGCGAATCCCGACGGGAGTATCCAGGGCACCCCAGAGGACACCAGCTCTTTCAGTGAGAGGGGAAGCCAGCTGCTGGGTGGGAAGGGGGAGAGCAGGCATAGGAGATGACAATCCTATTGTGGCTTCAGGTTCTGTTGTTTTCAGTCTGGCTCTTTGACCCCGCAAAGGAAGAAGTAGAACTGGGACCAGAATTGAGGGGGGGCTCAGATGGGGATTGGAGGCTTGGGGTACTGATACCTCTTCTCTCCACCCCCAGCCCACTTCAACCTGATCCCTGTGGGGCTCCGTGTAGTCACCATCCAGAGTGCCAAGCTGGGTCACTACATGGCCATGAACGCTGAGGGGCTGCTCTACAGCTCGGTGAGACAAGGGGGCAGAGTGGCCTGGAGTCAGGGGACTCCCCTAGCTACAGCCTTCCCAACTACAGATATTTTGCAGCTCAGGGCCTCCTCTCCCTCCAGCTCTTGCCGACACCCTGTCCTCACTGCCCGCTCCCAAGCACCTCCTCTAGGGTCCCTCCAATCCCTTCTCCTCCAATAGCCTCCTAAACACCCCCAGGCTCTTTGAATGTCCAACTCTTTCAACCTTTTAGAACCCCTGTGTCTTCTCCAACCTCCTCTAGACCTCATTATTACTCACTTCCCCAGAGTCATTCAGGATACTGGGGAAGGATTCAGGAACTCCTCCAAGCAGAAATTCTCTCCAGGTCCCCTGGATGGTGAGAGGTTGGGAGTAGAGCAGAGAGAAGTTATCTTCTTATTCCAGGCCCCCAGAAGTCTAGTTCCTGGCCCTCGGGGGCCACCAGACTCTTCCTCATCCTCCCTTTCTCCCAGTTCCTGCGTGGGCTCAGAAGTTGGCTCTCCCAGTCTCAAACGTATGGATTATATCCTGCCTTGTTCTTCCCAGGGCTCCCTTCTGTTCAGTGATGCGTCTTTTTGTCTTTCTGTCTGTGTGTGCCTTTCTGGGTCTTTGTCTCCTCAGCCACATTTCACAGCTGAGTGTCGCTTTAAGGAGTGCGTCTCTGAGAATTACTATGTCCTGTACGCCTCTGCTCTCTATCGCCAGCGTCGTTCTGGCCGGTCCTGGTACCTGGGCCTGGACAAGGAGGGCCGAGTCATGAAGGGAAATCGAGTCAAGAAGACCAAGGCAGCCGCCCACTTTGTGCCCAAGCTCCTGGAGGGTGAGTATGGACCCCCAGGGAAGAGGTGGACCACATGGGACGGTATTGACCTTGACAGGGACATTTAGTGACACACAGCTAAGGGGCTATAAGTGTTTTAAGAGGACACATGCTATGACAGGTCAAGCCAGGAAGGCTCTGGCCTTTGGAGGTTTGGGAAGCTCTCCTCCTGTGGGTTCCCAGAGGAGGATTGTAGGGGAAGGGAGCCCTTTCAGAGCTCTCTTGGTGCCTAACTCTCCTTCCTGCTCCTCTCTCTCCCCTTCACAGTGGCTGGGTACCGGGAGCCTTCTCTCCACAGTGTCCCTGAGACCTCCCCTTCCAGGCCCCCTGCCCCCTGCCATGCAGTCCCCGGACTGGAGGCTCCCTACCCTCGCCACCACCACAGCCTGTCTCCCAGCCCTGCTTCTGGCCCTGCTCTCACCCCTGCTGCCACGCTCATGCCCTGAGCAGCCAGGTCCCACCAGGTGCTCTACCCAGAGGGAGCCTAGGGGCCGGCCGTGACTTCCGGGGCTGCTGAGACCCTCAGATCCTTGGGCCCGGGAAAGGGGTCAGAGAGGGGGGATGTCTGAAAATGGTCCTGGCTGATCACTTCTTTCCTTCCACACTCACACCCTCCAAAGCCTTTTCCCGAGATGGCGCGGGGAGTTCCAAAACTGACAAAACCAGGGCATAAATCTTCCGCACCCCGGGCTCAGGCAGTTCCTGGAGCCCTTTGCCCTTTTCATGGCCACCAAGCCATAGATTTATAGGTCCACTGGAGCTCAGGATTAGTTTCCTTCTTTCCCTACTCCACCTTTTGCCTTGTTCCAGACAGATTCTGGAACACCAGGCACCCCAGCCAGGGCCATTTCTGCACTCAGGGTCTGTGCTGGAACACAGGCATGCTGCCAGGCTCTGTTCTGGATCCATCAGGCTTCTGTCCTTCACCCAGATGGACCCCTGGTTTCCAAGTGGAGAGAGGCTGGATTTGGGCCCTGTCCAGCTGTTGGTCTTGGCCTGAATTGAGCCAGTCTCAGATCACCACAGGTTTAACTTTCTTACCCCAGAGACACCCAATTCTAGAGCGTGATGTTCTAGACACGTACGGAGCCATACTTCCTTCTGAATCTCAGCTCTAGGACATAGACCACGACTCTCAGCCCTTCCCTCTAGGATGGAACTAGAGCCTATATAGCCATGTTATTGCTCTAGAGTAAGAGTTCTAGACCCACGCTCCCACCTTCTCTAGTGATACCTGTTAAGCAGGAGCTCTGGAAAGGACCCAGCTATGATTCACAAAGAACTAAGTTCTGGCTGGATCAAGAACCACTTCTTGTTTTCCCTAGACAATTTTCCAAAAATCTTATTCTTTCTATAGAATGCTAACCTTCTTTTTTACATGCAGTTTCTAGCTCCTGCAACTCAGCTGGGGTCCTGCCAGGGAACAGAGGCTGAGGAAGGGCAGAGGAATTTTGGAAGGAATCCCTGGCTCATGGAAGAGCAGCTAGGATGGGGAAGGGGCCAGAACTATGGCATGACTGGACCTGTGCCTGGGTTGGGGGGACATGAACACTTAGCTACCTCAGCAGGAATTCCTTCCAGGTCCCCTTTAAAGCTGAGGTCTTTAGGGTAATGGGTCTAGAATAAAAAAGACAAATGGGACATAGCTTTGACCCCCCCCAAATGAGGAGACCCCAATTCAGCAATAAGTCCCACCCTTCTCCCCTACAGGTCAGGCCAAAGAGGGTGAGGGCCTCTTGGTCTCTAGACCTCATACACCCCTCCAGCTTCTAACTGAATAGAACTTGCTTTACCTCAGCTGGATGTTAGGTACCCAAAAAGGCTCTGCTCCCAGGGGACCGGTCTCCACTCCATGCTTTCTCAATTAAAGACGATTTATACAATTGAAGTGTTGTCTGCCATCTGTGGGTAGCAGGCTTTGGCAGTTGCTCGGGGAGGGATCAAGTCGCAGGGGCGGGGCGGGGCGGGTGGGCTGCCCCCCAATAACAGGTGCACATTCCTGGGCGCCTCGTCACTTCCCCTGCGCTGGCTGTCCTGGCGGCTCATCCAAGCGGACTCACTGAGCGACGCGGGCGGGCTATGACACCAGGGGCGCTGCTGCTGCTGCTGCTGCTGCTGGGGGCGTTGGGGGCGCCGTTCGCCCCGGGTAAGTCTGGGCCTCAAAGGGGCAGTGACAGGGCCAGAGGTCGTGGCCAGGAACCAGAGCTTCACTCAGTTCTCTCCTCCTCCAGGCGCCCGCGGCTCGGAAGCGGAGGGCCGACTCCGTGAGAAACTTTTCTCGGGCTATGATAGCTCGGTGAGGCCGGCGCGGGAGGTGGGAGACCGCGTCGGGGTCAGCGTTGGTCTCAGCCTAGCGCAATTAATCAGCCTGGTGAGGGCGCACGCGGGGAGTTAAGGTCTGGCCCACCAGCCGGCTGGGGGCGTGGCTTTAGGCAGGGCGGGACCCAGGGACCACTGGGGGCGGGGTCCGGGGCGAGGCCAGGCTGGGAGACTGACGGGCGGTTGGTAGAGATTGGGTCGAAATCGGACCAATGGACGACCTGTGGGCGTGGCTGCTGGACGGGCCAGGATTGAGCCGGGCAGGATGATGAACGGGCCTGTGGGCGGATCTCACAGTGGAGCTGGGGCCGATGGACAGGCCGGAGAGCGGACCTGGAGGCGGGGTCACAGGCTGGGGCGGACCTTGGTGCCGGACAGGGTCAATAAACAACAGCGGGCAGAGATTCACTCCGGCCGGGGCCGGGACTGGGACTGGTAAATGAACTGGCGGGCTGTACGGCCAGCAGGAAGTTTACGAGATAGAGGCGGGGCTTAAACCAACGCAGCTTATAGGAGGTGGGGCTTGAACCCAAGAGGGTGCGACTCAGAAAAAGAGGGGAGTTTCCAGGGAGAGTTTACCCACCGAGCCCCTCATTTCTCTACACTGACATCATATCTACCCTTTAAACTTTTCCCTTCTAGAACGAGAAGGATGAGGAGATGAGCACAAAGGTCTACTTAGACCTGGTACGGACACCCCCGCAGGGTGGGAAAGGGCGGGCGTCCCGCTGCCTTTACAATTTTCTCGAATGTCCCGTCCCGCACAGTAAGATTTTTTTTTTCTTTTTTTTGCATCACGACCTCAGAAAACACATTTATAACTGAAACAGAAGCTTCAGGAAACAATAACTATCTTTACTATGGGAGCTGCATTCCATGTGTTTTTCATTCTAAATTTTTTTTTTTTTTAACATTGGTTTGGGGCCACTCATTTGATTCCGGACCTATGAAAAGGGTCGTTAACTGCAGTTTGAAAACCACTGTTTTAGAGGCTAGCGTGCAACCCCCTCGTTTTTACAGAAAGAAGAAACTGGGGCCCGATGAGAGGGAAGGGGAAATTAGTTGATAGGGTCCCAAAGAGTGCAGGTGGAGTCTTAAACAGAGCCCCGGCCTCCAGAACCACAGACCATGCCTGCGCGGCTCTCTTCCCTTGCACTCCCTGCCCGGGCTTCCTTCGCACATCCCAAGACTCCTTCCAGCCTCCAGCCCCAGACGGCCCCTCAGCCTCTGCTTCCCTAGGAGTGGACTGACTACAGGCTGAGCTGGGACCCTGAGGAGCACGAGGGCATCGATTCACTCCGCATCACTGCCGAATCCGTGTGGCTACCAGACGTGGTGCTCCTAAACAAGTGAGGATGTTCCCAAAGTCTGGGAGGTGGGGCAGGGCCTCTGGAGGGGCGCGGCCTCCGGAGGGAGGGGCCTGATCCCAGATGAGAAGATTCTTTCCCTGCAGCAATGACGGAAATTTTGATGTTGCTCTGGACATCAGCGTCGTGGTGTCCTCCGACGGCTCCGTGCGCTGGCAGCCCCCGGGCATCTATCGCAGCAGCTGCAGCATCCAGGTGTCCGGGCCCCACCTGGGAAGCTCAAGGCGCTCCTAGAAACCCTCACTCAGACATCCCTCCTCCATTATCCCCATGACCCTCACGTCTCCCTTACCCTTCTGATTTTCCGTTGAGTTTCATCTTCTCTGTCCACTTTCATTGACTTCCAGTCTTCCTCAGTGACCCCCCCCCTCCATTGTCCATGACCTCCCCACATAACCTTCTTATTCCTCTGTGACTCCACTTCTCTGTGATCTTCCCCTGGTGGTCCCCATCTCCCTAGTGCCCCATATCCTCTGACCCCTGTCTGCCCTGTGACCTCCCCAACTCCCCCAGCCCTGACCAGCTCTCTGGCAGCTCTAGTGACTCTCCACTCCATCCAGGTCACCTACTTCCCCTTTGACTGGCAGAACTGCACCATGGTGTTCAGTTCCTATAGCTATGACAGCTCAGAAGTCAGCCTGCAGACTGGCTTGGGTCCCGATGGGCAGGAGCGGCAGGAAGTGCACATTCATGAAGGCACCTTCATTGGTGAGTGGGCATGGCTCCCATGTCCATGGGCTTTATGATTTCCAGTTTCTAACAGGCTGATAAATATACTCCATCAGTGAGTCCCTGTGGGTTCAGCAAGATAGGTATAACTGTCTATATTTTGTGGTTATGGAAATTGAGACTTGCTCATTTATTAGAGATGGGCTGTCCAGCCCAGGGACCATAGCTAGCCCCTTATTACATCAGTCCCCCCTGCTCTAGGATGTGGCAGAGAAAGCCATATCTGGGAATTCCCTGGCGGTCCAGTGGTTAGGACTCCACACTTTCACTGCTGAGGGCCCGGGTTCAGTCCCTCATTGGGGAACTAAGATCCCACAAGCAGCGCAGTGGCGCGGTGAGGCAAAAAAAAAAAAAAAAAAAGAAAACAAAGCCTTATCTGGCACCAACAAAAACAGGTTCCACATCTGTGTCACCTTCTCTTCTCCCCCCTCCGCCCCCCAAGAGAATGGTCAATGGGAGATTATTCACAAGCCTTCTCGGCTAATCCAGCCTCCAGTGGATCCTAGGGGAGAGGGGGAAAGACGGCGTGAGGAAGTCACCTTCTACCTCATCATTCGCCGGAAGCCTCTCTTTTACCTGGTCAACGTCATTGCCCCATGCATCCTCATCACTCTTCTGGCCATCTTCGTCTTCTACCTGCCACCAGATGCAGGTAAGGGGGGAAGGGGCCCAGCACTCCTTCTTACCAATAGCTCAGCTTCTTCCTCTTCCCCCATAATACAGGGAAGGTTTTCCTGCCAACTCAAGCCTTCATGAACTGTGCTTCAGCAATCTCACCCAGGTTTTCCTTTCAGGAAGAGCCTTTGCCTCTGCATCCAGATTTCCCCTCCAACCTCAAGCTCTACCTCCCCTCTGCTGCTCACTTCTCCGCACCCAGTAACTTCTGAACTCTTCCCTTCAGAATCCTAGGGTCTCATCCTTGGAACTGCCACTCCTCTGACCAACAAACTCCCAGGCTTAGCTAACGCTTCCTTTCCCTTTCCCCATTCCTGGCATCCTCCCTCCCCCACTTGTCAAATGCCTACTAGTCCCTTAACCTCCTATCTCCCTTGGAAATAACAGCCAACATTTCTCTGGGAGACAGCACAATATGCTAACAGAGTAACCTTGGGCAAATTCCTTAATCTCTTAGTGTCCTAATCTGGAAATAGGACAGTCGTTGTCCCTCCCACATAGGACTATTTTGAGGATTAACTGAGTTAATAGAACTATGCCTGGTACTCTGTAAGCTTTGTGTTAAGTGTAGGTATAGTCTTTTCTAATTTTGAGCACTTGCTATAAGATAATACAAATAATGTGTTACATATATTAACTCAGTTCTAATCTTCACAACTCTGTGAGGTAAGTACTGAATTGTCTTCCCATTTCACAGAGGGTAAGTGAGTTTAAGTCATTCACCTGACATTACACAGAGAGAGGCAGCGTTGCTATTCCAACCCTGGTTAGTACTAGTCTGATTCAGAGACTGATATCCTAAACTCTCGTATTCAAAACATGCTTTCCTGGGAGTTCCCTGGTGGCCTAGTGGTTAGGATTCCGGGCTTTCACTGCTGTGGCCTGAAAAACAAAACAAAACAAACAAAAAACACGCTTTCCTTCTCTCTGTAATCAAGCCCTCTCTCAGTCTAGCGAAGGAGAGTGATGCAGCTCTAGAACACACTTCCACATGTAACTTCTTCTTCCTGGAGCAAGGCAAATCTTGGAACCCAACATTACAGGACTAAAGTAGAACAGACCATAAAAGTTATTTATTTCAATACCTTCCGTGAAGTTTGCAGTGCCTGTTGTATGCCACAGTAATAACCAGCCACCTGGCATATTCTTATATACTTGGTTTCATTTTTAGATCCTTCGATTTGCTATATAGCTCCTGCTACAGGGGTTGGTCCATTCATTCATGCAACAATATTTGTTGAACATCTGTAACATGCAAGGCACTGGGAATATATCAGTGAATAAAACAGACAAAAATCCCTGGTCTCATGGAGTTTATATTCTAGTGGGGGAGACAGTCAGTAAACATAATAAATAAACCCATTGGATAGTATATTATTATTTTTTTAATTAATTAATTAATTTAGGCTGCATTGGGTCTTCGTTGCTGCGCGGGGGCTTTCTCTAGTTGTGGTGAACAGGGGCTACTCTTCGTTGCAGTGCACGGGCTTCCCACTGCGGTGGCTCCTCTTGTTGTGGAACACGGGATCTAGGCGCACGGGCTTCAGTAGTTGTGGCACACGGGCTCAGTAGTTGTGGCTCGCGGGCTCTAGAGCGCAGGCTCAGTAGTTGTGGCGCACGGGCTTAGTTTCTCCGCGGTATGTGGGATCCTCCCGGACCAGGACTCGAACCCGTGTCCCCTGCATTGGCAGGCGATTCCTAACCACTGTGCCACCAGGGAAGTCCTAGATAGTATATTAGGAGAGGTCAATTCCTAAGAAGGAAAATGAAGTAGGAAAAGGGTTTGGGGAGGATGAGAATGGGGGTAGGGGTTGCAATTTATTTATTTATTTAGACAATTTTATTGAAATATAGTTGATTTACAATGTTGTGTTTCATTTCTGCTGTACAGCAAAGTGACTCAGTTATAGATATATATATTCTTTTTCATATTCTTTTCCGCTATGATTTATCACAGGGGTTGCAATTTAAAAATAGGATGGTCAGTGAATGCCTCACTAAAAAGGGAATGTTTGATCAATATTTGAACAAAGACTTGAAGGAAGTGAGAGAATGACCCTGGTAGATATCTGGGGGAAGAAATTACCAGGAGGAGTTAACAGTGAATGCAAAGGCTCTGAGGTGGCGTGTGCCTTGCATATCCAAGAAATAGCCAATGTAACTGAATGAAGTAAGCAAGAGAGAAAACAGTAGGAGATGTAGTCAGAGAGCTAATGGGAAGGCCTTGTAGACTTCAGTAAGGACTCTTATGCTAAAGGCGATGGGAAGCCACTGGAGTGATATGATCTGATTTACATTTTAACGCGATCAATCTGGCTGCTCTGTTGAGAACAGTCAGCAGGGGGGCAAAGGATGAAGCAAAGAGGAGGCCTTTATAATAACTCAGATCTGAGGTAATGGTGGCTTGTACCAGGATGGTAGTGGTAGATGTGATAAGTCATCAGTTTCAGGATATCTTTTGAAGGTAGAGCCAATAGGGTTTGGTATGGATTGGATATGGGATGCGAGAGAGGAGAGCTGAGAATGACTCAAAGGGATTTGGCCTGAGCCACAGGAAAGATCGAGTTGTCGTTTATGAACTGGGGAACACTATGTGGGGAGTCGGTGGTGAGGGAATTAAGTTTTGGACATGTGAATTTCGAGATGTCTATTGGACACCCAAATGGAGAGGTTAAGTAGGCAGGTGGATACAAGTGTGGAATTTAGGGGAATCAGTCCAGGTTGGAGGTATAAATGTAGGAGTTATTTGCATGCAGTTGGCCCTTCCAAAAGCCTGTCCTTGAGTGAGCTGGAAACACGGTCACTGATTATGCCAGGGAGATTGCTTTCTGGCAAAGCCTAATCCTCCCGCCTTCCCCTCTGTCCCCCAAGGAGAGAAGATGGGGCTCTCGATCTTTGCCCTGCTGACCCTTACTGTGTTCCTGCTGCTGCTGGCAGACAAAGTGCCTGAGACCTCCCTGTCTGTCCCCATCATTATCAAATACCTCATGTTTACCATGGTCCTCGTCACCTTCTCAGTCATCCTTAGCGTCGTAGTCCTCAACCTGCACCATCGCTCACCCTACACCCACCAAATGCCCCTTTGGGTCCGTCAGGTAAGAAGATCTCCTCTCCAACCTGTGTTAACTCTCAATCCTAGTATTTGGCTTTTTGTCCCGGTATCGCTCCTCCCTCCCACCAACTTCAACCTTCCCTTTCACAGACCTGAGGGAGAACTACAACTCCTGGTAGAGTGTCAAAGTGCCAAGGTCTTTGGGTGTTGAAATGTTGCCCAATTAATTTTATCCTCCCATCATTAACATTGCGTAGATCCCAGACTCTCTTCATCAATACTGCCCATCGTGGGTCCCAAGGAAGCATTCTCAGGGTTAGGTACTATCAGGGTGGAAGCCCTCAGAACTTTTCTTTCCAGTCAGGATGCCTCCTAACCCACTTAAGAACTCTTGGGCTGTGTAGTTGCATTTCATCTGTGGGATGCATGCACGCATGCGCAAGAATGGGCACGTGCCGTGGGGGTGGTTGGCGGCTTCCCTTCTGGTCTGAAAGCATAAGAGCCCCCTCCAACACGCCTCTTCTTCTACTCTGCAGATCTTTATCCACAAACTCCCTCTGTATCTGGGTCTGAAGAGACCCAAGCCTGAGAGAGACCAGATACCGGAGCCACCTCCTATACCTCTCAGGGATTCTCCAGGAAGTGGCTGGGGTCGGGGAACAGATGAATATTTCATCCGCAAGCCACCAAATGATTTTCTCTTCCCCAAACCCAACAGGTAGTATCTACTCCCCATCGCCCACGTAGAAGGGAGAGGGAGAACTACAGTTCCCAGAAGACTGTGCGCAGGCAGGCGTCCTAAGCTCCCGGAGGATGTCGTGGTTGAGCATCATGGGAGTTGCAGTATCCCTTCTGTTGCCCACTTTGCGGGGAGGTGGGGACTAAAGCGTACGGGAATAGGAGGAATTGCGGAAGGCTAGAGAGGGCGCCGCTGTCAGAGGGAACCTGAAGGGCTCTCTCACGTTTTGAAACCTGGACGGGCGTTGGAGGAGGGAGTTGGGGCGGGGCCTAGAGCACCCGCGCAGGCCGTCTTTGCGCCCCGGTCGTGGCCAAACAGACTCGCCTCTTTCAGGTTCCAGCCTGAACTGTCTGCCCCGGACCTGCGGCGATTTATCGATGGTCCAAACCGGGCTGTGGGCCTGCCTCCCGAGCTACGGGAGGTCGTTTCCTCAATCAGCTACATCGCTCAACAGCTGCAGGAACAGGAGGACCACGACGCGGTGAGTCCGAAGAGGGTGGGCCAAGGCAAGGCCTGGGTGGCCTTGGCTCCACCCGCAAATTTAGGCTCCGCCCCCAGCACTCGATTTTATTTCTGATTGGAAGTTTGCCTCACTTGGTCCCGCCCCCTGGTTTCCGACTTGTTCTTTACTCACATCCGTCGCCCGCAGTTTCGCTCTCTGCTATTCTGCGGGCCCGCCCTTGTCTCAAAGCCGTGGTAGGAGGACCTGGGTGCGGCACAGGGCCTTGGGGCCGCCTTCCCTGGGGGTCTGGAGCTCAGGAACAGTTTCCTCTTCCTACCCTCAGCTGAAGGAGGACTGGCAGTTTGTGGCCATGGTGGTGGACCGCCTCTTCCTGTGGACCTTCATCATCTTCACGAGCGTCGGTACCCTCGTCATCTTTCTGGACGCCACGTACCACTTGCCCCCTCCCGACCCCTTTCCTTGAGGACGAGAGGGCCGAGACCGAGGTCCTTGACCAGTTGAATTGAGAGTTAGTTTGGTAGTACTCTCAAGCCCTGTACCTTTCTGCATCTTAACTCCTTCACTAGGAGTCCAATCCTCTCATCATTTCGTTTCTAGGGAGGAAGCCCAAGTGGGACTGGGCAGATGGGGGCCTTGGGCCCACCTGAAATGCACTATCCGCTTATTTACTCTTTGGCTTCTTGAAGAAGCTCCATTGGATATTCACACCTAGGTTGGCAATGAATGGAACAAAGAACAATCGCTAGCTTGTAAGCCTTCTGAGGGCAGGAACTATGTCTGTTCACTGTAATATCCCCAGCACCTAGCACAGATTCTAACCTATATAGCCGCTACCTCTGGTTGAATGAATAGGGAAATTTTTTTCTGTAAGGAAATACACTAATATCGCTTATATTTGCATGTTGGGACTAGTGGTCGTTTTTTCTTTGTTTTTACCTTTCTGTAGTTTATTGTATTTTGTAGTATGTATTATCTTTAGGATAAAAAAAGTTATTTTTGAAAGGATGCATTTGTAATGAGGATAAAAAAGCACACTGTAAAAACCTCAAGTTCCAGCTTTGGTGCTCAAACTTTGGACAAGCTACTAAACTGCTCTGTGCCTCAGTTTCCCCATCTGTAAAATGAAGCTAATAATAGTATCTGCTCCCTAGTCTGAGGATCATATGAGAAGATGAGAACAAAAGCATTATGCAGTATACATCAGAGGTTACAATCCGGTGTGTTTTGTTTGGCCCATGTTGTTGGCCAGCAGAATTTAAAATTTGAATTGGTTTGGTACTTTTAAAATGTGGATATTTCACAGAGAAATTTGGATTTCTGGCTTCTCCTGAAACTTTTTAAGAACTACAGTAGCACCAGGTCTGATTCCCCTGTTGGCAGCAACCTGCTAGAGCTGATTAGTGGCTGCCCACTCTGGTCAAGGTATTTGTACCAGAATTCCTCAAAGGCCCCACCCACCTGACCACTCATTTTACTTGCCCATCCCTGCATAACACTAGACAAAATACAGGGGAGGGGAGGAGGGACAGGGAGTTGAAGCCCGTGGGAGGCCAGGAGTGGAACAAGAAAGGGTGTTGGTGTCTCTTATGGCCATCACACATTTTGTGCCTCAGTTTCCTTTCAGTTTGGAGAAAAGGCTTCATCTGGGAGATGAAGATCTTGTGCCCAGCAGGCTGTGTTAATGTTTCTGCCTGGAGGTCAGAGCAAAGTCAGCTTGAGCCTAGTGGCTGCAGCAATTACAATGAAGTACCTAGGGTCAACAGGCTCTCACACCTACTCAACTGCTGGAAGTTGTTGTCCTAAGAGGGAGAATAGGGCTACAACTTGTAGGGATCCCTGTGGGACAAGGTTAGCATGTCCCTGTCCAGCCAGACCCACCAGCCACGCCAATAATTGCACCTGGCATCCCACTGTGGAGCACAGTTCGTTTGTCTTGTTGGTTTATTGGCCTAGAGAGTTGGACACACACACAAATGCGGAGATAAATATTGGTCAGTTTCTCTAAATCTGGGTCCTCACTACGTATAGAGCTAGAGTCTGTAGAATTCTAAATCTTGCGTGCTGTGGCACAGAACCAGTGGCCTTTCCACTCCACCGTCACCCTTCTTCCCAGGGAACATGGGGAAAGAGGGCACAAACTGACAAGACTTGATAATTTTCAAAAGACAAAGTTGCAAAATCCCAAATTTCCAACATGTGAAATTCACAGTATTCAAGTTCCCCAACTCAGATACATGTATTTTAATCGCCATTTCACCACAATCTCCTTTGTTGCCCAGAACCACCAAATTCTGGAAACTATTTTCCTAAATCATATTTTCAAAAAAATAAATGTCTACAGTCTCAGTTCTCCCAAAATGTCCATGGTTTTAGAATTTTGACCTGTTCTGAAATTCAAATTCCCTGGTCCATCCTCAACCCCTTCCATCTCTGTGCCTTTTTGCCTCAGAGGAGTGCAGGTTAAGGATATAGGGGGACTGTTAACGCATCTGCCCCCTGCCTCCAAGGCCTTCCTCAGTCTCTCTTATGGTTCCGCTGTGTGTGTGTGTGTGTGTGTGTGTATATATATATATATATATATATATATATATATATATATATATAATATATATAATTTGTGTGTAGATATATATGTATTCTTTATTATGTACTTTTTTCCGCAGTTTTTCTAAAGTGCCAGAAACAAGATTTGTGGGAATTTTTTTAGTGATTTTTTTTTTTTTTTTTTTTTGCAGATCTTCTCAGACCAGGGCTCGAACCCGCGTCTCCTGCATTGGCAGGCAGATTCTCAACCACTGCGCCACCAGGGAAGCCCTCTCCCAGATCCTTTGTCCTTCATCAACACAGCAACCACCAGAAGCCCTCCACCTTAATACAACCCCCCACCTTTCCCCCAACCTCCAAGTCTCCTCCGTCTGTCCTCTCTTCCCAGGGCCCCATCCCTCCCAGTTATCCACTACTTCCCAAACCCCAAACCAGCCCCAAGCCCCTGAACTTCGTGAGAATCTAGGCCTCAACCAAGGCTCTGTCCTCCAAAGGACCCCAGGCCCTTCAAAAGACTGTAGAGTTTCCAGAAACCCAGGCCTTACCCCAAATCCAGGCCTCCACAAGAACCCAGGCCTTACCCGAGACCCAGGTCTCCACAAGAACCCAGGCCTTACCCGAGAGCCAGGCCTCCCCAAGAACCCAAGCCTTGCTCAAGATCCAGGACTCCACAAGCTTCCAGGCCTTACCCAAGACCCTTATCTCTGCAAGAATCCAAACCTTTCCCAAGACTCTGACCTTCAGAAGAATCCAGTCATTACCCAAGGTTCTGGCTCCCAGAAGAGCTTAGGTTCTACTCGAGATGGACGTTTCTTTAAAAGCCCATATCTCCCCCAACCCTCTGGTCTCCACAAGAACACACCGTTTCTCCAAACTTCTGACATTCAGAGGAGCTCAGGCTTTATGCATGATTGTGGAGTCTATAGGAATCTAGAACGAAACCAAGAGACTGTACTCTATAAAAGTCAAGAGCTCTCCCAAAGAACTGACCTCCATAATAGCCCACACCCTTCTCAAGATTCTGGATGTTACAAGAGTACAGGTAGTGCCCAAGATCCAGGAGTCTCTAGGAGTCCAGACTTTACCCAAGATTCTGGGCCACAGAAGAGTCCATACCTTGCCCAAGACTCTGGAGTCAACAAGAGCTCAGGCCTTTGCCAGGAATCTGGCCTCCATAAGAGCCCAGGCCTTGTGCAAACCCCTCGCCTCCATAAGGGCTCAAGCCTTACCCGAGACTCAGGAGACTACAAGAATCCAGGTCTTACCCAAGATTCTGGAGTCTGCAGGAGCCAAGGCCTTACACAAGATTCTGACCTCCATAAGAATCCAGGCCTAACCCAAGCCACTGAAGTCAAAAGGAGATGTGGCCTTACCCAAGATGCTGGAATTTACAGGAGCTCAGAACATACCCACGACCCTAACTTCCACAAGTACTCAGGAATTAATCGAGATCCTGGCCCCCATAAGGGTCCAGCCCTTACTCAAGACTCTGGCTCATCCAAGAGATCAGGCCTCCATAACAACTCATGCCTTACCCCAAATCCAGGCCTCCACAAGAACCCTCTAGGAACTGACTCTGTCCAAGCTTTGGGCCCACATCAGACCCGAAAGTTATTTAGATCTGAGGCAGGTCCTCGAAAGGAGGATGCAGGGCAGCACACACCAGGGACTTCTGTCCCACCCAGTCAGAACTCCTGCTCTCCCAAGGCTCAGGTGACCTACAATGACCTGCAAACCTTCTCAGAGGTAACTGTGCTGATTGAGCTGCAATCATCCTCCCGGCGAGCAGGCGGCCAAGACTGGGTGTGCCACCCCATGGATACAGTTCCTCCAGCCTGCCAGAACTATCGCCAGATGTCTACGCCTCCCAAGACCAGCTGGAAGCCCTACTGTCCTGGGTCAGGCACCCGGCTAGGGCATGGGGTCTTTGACGCCCGCCAGAGACCGTTCAGAGCGGCTAGGGACAAGTGCGAAGCTCTGTCTCCCAGGCGCCTTCACTGAGAGACATCCAACAACTCACCGGAGACCATCAAGGAGTGGGGATATCAGTGTGTGATGAGAAACTTAGAGAAAGAGGGGACAGACATGCATGAGGGATAAAGAGACAAGAGAAGTGTTCTGTGGTTGTGTGAGGACATCCACCCCAGCCCCATCCCACAGGGCCTGATGAGGACCTAAACTATCCCTGCTTTCCCTCCATCGCTGTCTAGCTAAATCCGCTATCCCCAAGGCCCTAGAGCTGCATTGTCAATTACAGTAGCCACTAGCCAAATATGCCTATTAGAATATAAATTAGTTAAAATTAAGGAAAAGTAATTCTGTTAAAAATTAAGTTAAAAAGTTAAAAATTCTCTTCCTCAGTAAACAGAATTTCCCTGGCGTCCAATTCTGTTCCCTGGTGGTCCAGTTGTTGGGACTTGGCGCTTTCACTGCTGTGGCCGCGGTTCAATCCCTGGTCGGGGAACTCAGACCCTGCAAGCTTCATGGCTTGGCCAAAAAAGAAAAAAATTCTGTTCCTCAGTGTCATGATCTTCTAAGTGCTCAGTAGTCACATGGAGCTAGCGGATACTGCATTGGACGGCACAGATTTAGAACGTTTCCATCATCATGGAAAATGTTATTGGAGAGCAGTGCTTTAGAGTTTAGAGCAATTTTCCTTTCCCTGTCACCCACCCCCAGCATCTTAAAGCTCCCCCAGAGCCCAGAGAACTTAGTTCTTCTTAGGGTGGCTCAGAAGCCACCCTCTGGGGAGGAGGTAAGATGTAGGCATGGACACCCAACGCCTGATTTCCCCAGACTGTGAGAAAGAGCCCAGGCTTCAGTTTTCCTGATCTGGTCTCTTGGGTCACGACCAGAGGTATGGAAACTTGCCTCCCCCGTTTTGGGCTGTGTTTGGGGCTCGTGGTTACTGAGGGAGAAGACCTCTCTTGGTCAGTGACTAGGAAACCTTGTGTTTTAGGCTCCCCAAATTGAGCCTTGGATTCTGACGGTGCCCTCCTTCATAGGCCTCTAATTTTCTCGAGGTGTCTCCACTTAATTTTCTTGCCCATGGACTTAGGCCTAGTTCACTGTGGAGACAGACCCCTGGGAAAAAGGAATGTAAGAATTCCTGGTCCAGCATGCATTGGTCTAATCTGTGAGCGTATCTCTGGTGTCCTATCTTTCTGTCCTATTATTCTGGCTCCTAGTTTCAGCCTGGACTTAAGCTGTGTCCATGATAGCACTGGCCGCTGAGAGCAATTTCCTTCCCCTCATAATTTCTCATTGCCCTGCCCTAGCCCAGCTGGAGTTTCCTCTGGACTTGATTTTCAGTCCTGATAACTCTTCTGTATACACACATAAGCTGCGAGATTGCAAAGTGTTTTCCCTGCCACCACTTGTGTGTCTGAGGTGGGCAACACTAATATGTCCCTTCCCTGAGTCAGATGTCCATCCCTGGGTCACTACAGGCACACTATCGGTGTGTTCTTGTCTAACATTACCACCACCGATTCCAAGGAGATACGTCCCAGCAGGAGAGCCCATTTCCAACACCTCTCTGGCTCAGCTCTGACCTTGGACAAGTCATGTGCAACCTTTCTAGGCTTGCAGTCTCACCTCTAAAATGAAGTTATAATTGCATGCAAGAACGCTTCTAGATTTAAATGACCAGGGCTCCTCTACTCCCAAGTGAGATGTGGAGTCCCCTATTTCTCCGCATGCCCTAGTGTATGTCCCTCATTATTGTTTGCTATTCAGATCCATCCTATTAGGCCTCTGTTCTAACCCCAAGGAGTTCGGCGCCGGGCGGCCGAATGGGTCGAGATGCTGCCCGTGCGGCGCCCTCTGACCACCTCCGCCTCCCTCACTGTGCTGGCCGAGGCCTCGTACCGGCGGGCCCCGGCTCCCAGCTCAGCCCTGCTCGTCCGCTCCTCCCAGCCCCTGCCCGACGTCCAGGCTACCGAGCACCTTCCGCCCCGGCCCACCTTCATGCCACTCAGCCAGGACCCGGGGGGCAATGCCAGCTACCAGGTGTATGACAGCCTGGAGCTGAAGCGGCAAGTGCAGGAGAGCCGAGCGCGGGCCAACTCGCTGCCGCCTTCCACCTCGGCCTCGAGGCCCCCTCTGCACGGGCGCCAGACTGGGAAAATGAACTGACCAGCAGCAAACGGGGGCGGGGGCGGGGGGCGGCAGGGCATGGAGAGAGGAATAAAGAGCGCCAGAGTCCAGGAAACATTGGTGGTCTGTGGCTTGGAAGCGCCACTCCTTCTGCCAGCCTGGGTCCCTGCCCTTGGCTTCCTGCAATAAGAAGCCAGTGTCCTCTTCTTGGCCTGAGGGTCCCCTTGGTTTAGTGGCCACAGTCCTGCCAGCAAGCCCCTCCTGGTCCTATACCATGCACTAAGGAGATCTGCAGCTGCAGACTCCAAACCACTGGTCTCTGGGCACCTCCTCTGTGTCTCAGCTGTCCCTGTCCCCAGAGAGCCTCATACAAGAAGCTGCTTCCAAACTGGGAGGTTCCACATCTGGGCAGGTCCAGCTCCACGCCCAGTGAAGGGCATGAAGAAGGCTGAGGCTCTGGACTCCAGCCAGGCCTTCCCCAGGGCTCTGAGGCCAAGGTCCTCCTAGTCTCAGGAGGGGCCAAGAGATGGAATGTGTCATTTGAACAAGTGAGTCAGCGGGCGGTGAGCGAATGATTGACCGCTCGAGGGGAGGTGTGCCGGCCTCCGGGCCCTGTTTGACTGTCCAGGCTCAGCTTACCTGATTACCTGGTTACCAGGGAATGCCACCCTGGGCCCTCCTTTTCCTCCTCCTCCCTCATTGTGACCCCACCACCTGCCCCATTATGACCCAGTCCTTCTCCCCCTCCCCCACCAGAGGAGTCTGGCTCCCAGTGACTATGTGGAGGCCGGGGGGCCCAGGCAGTCCTGGGACCCACGGCCATGGGTGAGCAAACCCACTACCGAGCCCAGCCGTGCTCTGGCACCAACCCCAGGAAATGCCAGGACCTAGGAGACTCAATTCTTCTGATCCTGGGCAGCTTCATCTTGCTCAACGTGGGGATCAAGGTGGTGACTCTGGTCAGGGCAGGATCTGGGAAGCGGGGTTGGGGGAGCCCTGGGGTCTTGAAGGGGCTGAGGTGGGAGGGCTGCTGGGGTGTGGCCGGACAAGGGTTGGATTTCAGGGCTCACCCTGCTCCCGGCCTCCCCTCTCCCCTGCTTCCCTCAGATCTGGAGGCATTTGAAGAGCTCCTTGTGGACACTTTTCAATCATATTTTCCCCAAAGGTGAGTGGGCGCCAGCGTGGGCTCAGGGGATGTGGGCCTGTCCCCTTTCTTCTATCCCTGCCTCGATTCTCAGCCCCTCAGGAACCCAGGCCCTGTCCCATCTCGCCTTTCCCCGCAGACAAGGAAGCCAGCTGTGTAGGCAGCCATCGCATGTGCGTGCGCTGCTCCGTGGATCCCAAGAACCTGTGCTCAAGAGTTCCTTCCCGCTTCCGCCATCGCCCAAGCTTCCTGCTCGGGCACCCAAACCACCTTGACTCGTGGATACCAGTCACAAAACATGAGAAGGCTTCTGGGTGCTGCTGGAGGCCGCCTCAGTGTGGACGGGCTGGGGCTCCCATGGAGGCTCCACGGGGACTGTGGAAGGAGGGGGTAGTGGGCGCTGGCGAGGCCCCTCCGGTCACAGCCTTAACGTCCCGAGCCACCTTTTGCTACAGGCAAGAGACATCTTCCAAGCTCCGCAGGATGAGCAAGGTGGATGTGCTTCCACTCCGCCTGCCCCAAGAGAGCAAGACGAAGACCCCAGACTATGACCCAGCCCAGGCCCCAGCCCGGGCCCAAACCCGCCCCCCAGTTCAGCCCCCTGCGCATGCTCCTGCCAAGGCCCAGACCTTCTCCTCAGCCCACCCCCCTGAGCACACCCGCCCCCAGGCCCAGACCCCCTGCCCAGCCCTCACCCCGAGCGCAGCCCTGCCCAGGTCCATGGCCCTGAGCATACCTCAGCCCATACCCCAGCCCAGGCCCAAGCCCAGGGCCCCTCAAATGCCTCAGCCCAGTCCCTGGGCCACACTTCTGTCGGCACCCTGACCCATGCTCATCTGATCTATACCCATGCCAACACTCTGGTCCCTCCCCCACCTTCGGCCCCAGTTCCTCCCCCAACTTCTGCCCCTGCTACTACTCCTGCCCTAGCCCCTACACCAGCCCCTGTCCCGATCTCTGCCACAACCTCTGTCCCAGTGCTGGTCATGGCCCTGACGACCACTCCAGTCCCTTCCACCACCCCTACCCCCACCCTAGCTTCTATTCCCTCTACCTTGTCTGCCTTCAGCCAA
The DNA here is from genome assembly GCF_028023285.1 of Balaenoptera ricei. NCBI lineage: Eukaryota > Metazoa > Chordata > Mammalia > Artiodactyla > Balaenopteridae > Balaenoptera > Balaenoptera ricei. The sequence goes on from NW_026777976.1 coordinate 26,408, forward strand.
GGCCTCTCCTCCGGCCAGGTGGTCTACAATGCCCGCAGGGTAAAGCAGAACGTGGTCCATGTGTGTCCCCCTCAGAACTCTGGGTACTCCAGAAAGGACTTGGATACCGTCTCCAGGCCCCAAGAGGGGCATGGTCTGGTGAGCTCTGGTACAGCTGAGCAAACACTGAAGCAATGTAGTGGGGACAGTGCCAAGCCCTCCACTGGATCCATACTGGGTTACCTGGAGTTGGGGAATATGGAATGGAAGATCTCAAATGATGCCAAAGACAAATTTGTGCAGTCCAAGACCTTCCCTTACTGCAGCTTCCATCCTTGCAGTTCTGAGAAGAGAAACACGGACCCCCAGGCTCCAGTCTACCCCAAATTCCTGGTGTACTCCAAGGATGCTGCACCTTCTCAACCTTGCTTCCATTCTCCAACCAGTGCCCAGAGCTCACCATGCGCCATGCCTCCACCATGCACTCTTTCTCTGCCTCTTGTTTCTCCCAGATCCTTTGTCCTTCATCAACACAGCAACCACCAGAAGCCCTCCGCCTTAATACAACCCCCCACCTTTCCCCCAACCTCCAAGTCTCCTCCGTCTGTCCTCTCTTCCCAGGGCCCCATCCCTCCCCAGTTATCCACGACGTCCCAAACCCCAAATCAGCCCCAATCCCCTGAACTTCGTGAGAGTCTAGGCCTCAACCAAGGCTGTGTCCTCCAAAGTACCCTAGGACCTTTAAAAGACTGTAGAGTTTCCAAAAAACCAGGCCTTACCCCAAATCCAGGCCTCCACAAGAACCCTCTAGGAACTGACTCTGTCCAAGCTTTGGGCCCACATCAGACCCGAAAGTTATTTAGATCTGAGGCAGGTCCTCGAAAGGAGGATGCAGGGCAGCACATACCAGGGACTTCTGTCCCACCCAGTCAGAACTCCTGCTCTCCCAAGGCTCAGGTGACCTACAATGACATTCAAACCTTCTCAGAGGTATCTGTGCTGATTGAGCTGCAATCATCCTCCCGGCGAGCAGGCGGCCAAGACTGGGTGTGCCACCCCATGGATACAGTTCCTCCAGCCTGCCAGAACTATCGCCAGATGTCTACGCCTCCCAAGACCAGCTGGAAGCCCTACTGTCCTGGGTCAGGCACCCGGCTAGGGCATGGGGTCTTTGACGCCCGCCAGAGACCGTTCAGAGCGGGCAGGGACAAATGCGAAGCTCTGTCTCCCAGGCGCCTTCACCGAGAGACATCCAGCACCTCACCGGAGACCATCAAGGAGTGGGGATATCAGGGGACAGATATGCATGAGGAATAAAGAGACAAGAGAAGTGTTCTGTGGTTGTGTGAGGACATCCACCCCAGCCCCATCCCACAGGGCCTGATGAGGACCTAAACTATCCCTGCTTTCCCTCCATCGCTGTCTAGCTAAATCCGTTATCCCCAAGGCCCTAGAGCTGCATTGTCAATTACAGTAGCCACTAGCCAAATATGCCTATTAGAATATAAATTAGTTACAATTAAGGAAAAGTAATTCTGTTAAAAATTAAGTTAAAAAGTTAAAAATTCTCTTCCTCAGGGAACAGAATTTCCCTGGCGTCCAATTCTGTTCCCTGGTGGTCCAGTTGTTGGGACTTGGCGCTTTCACTGCTGTGGCCGGGGTTCAATCCCTGGTCGGGGAACTCAGACCCTGCAAGCTTCATGGCTTGGCCAAAAAAGAAAAAAATTCTGTTCCTCAGTGTCATGATCTTCTAAGTGCTCAGTAGTCACATGGAGCTAGCGGATACTGTATTGGACGGCACAGATTTAGAACGTTTCCATCATCATGGAAAATGCTATTGGAGAGCAGTGCTTTAGAGTTTAGAGCAATTTTCCTTTCCCTGTCACCCACCCCCAGCATCTTAAAGCTCCCCCAGAGCCCAGAGAACTTAGTTCTTTCTGGGGTGGCTCAGAAGCCACCCTCTGGGGAGGAGGTAAGATGTAGGCATGGACACCCAACGCCTGATTTCCCCAGACTGTGAGAAAGAGCCCAGGCTTCAGTTTTCCTGATCTGGTCTCTTGGGTCACGACCAGAGGTATGCAAACTTGCCTCCCCCGTTCTGGGCTGTGTTTGGGGCTCGTGGTTACTGAGGGAGAAGACCTCTCTTGGTCAGTGACTAGGAAACCTTGTGTTTTAGGCTCCCCAAATTGAGCCTTGGATTCTGACGGTGCCCTCCTTCATAGGCCTCTAATTTTCTCGAGGTGTCTCCACTTAATTTTCTTGCCCATGGACTTAGGCCTAGTTCACTGTGGAGACAGACCCCTGGGAAAAAGGAATGTAAGAATTCCTGGTCCAGCATGCATTGGTCTAATCTGTGAGCGTGTCTCTGGTGTCCTATCTTTCTGTCCTATTATTCTGGCTCCTAGTTTCAGCCTGGACTTAAGCTGTGTCCATGATAGCACTGGCCGCTGAGAGCAATTTCCTTCCCCTCATAATTTCTCATTGCCCTGCCCTAGCCCAGCTGGAGTTTCCTCTGGACTTGATTTTCAGTCCTGATAACTCTTCTGTATACACACATAAGCTGCGAGATTGCAAAGTGTTTTCCCTGCCACCACTTGTGTGTCTGAGGTGGGCAACACTAATATGTCCCTTCCCTGAGTCAGATGTCCATCCCTGGGTCACTACAGGCACACTATCGGTGTGTTCTTGTCTAACATCACCACCACCGATTCCAAGGAGATACGTCCCAGCGGGAGAGCCCATTTCCAACACCTCTCTGGCTCAGCTCTGACCTTGGACAAGTCATGTGCAACCTTTCTAGGCTTGCAGTCTCACCTCTAAAATGAAGTTATAATTGCATGCAAGAACCCTTCTAGATTTAAATGACCAGGGCTCCTCTACTCCCAAGTGAGATGTGGAGTCCCCTATTTCTCCGCATGCCCTAGTGTATGTCCCTCATTATTATTGTTTGCTATTCAGATCCATCCTATTAGGCCTCTGTTTTAACCCCAAGGAGTGTTTGTGCGGTTGACCTGGCCTTGTAAAGACACAGAATAGTTTATCTGCATAGAAACTACAACTTCCATCAGGCACTACTTGAACGGAACCGGAAAGGATGTGGCGGCGTGGCCCCAACGCCCTGGTAGTTTTGAAGACAAACTACAACTCCCAGGATAGCCGCGAGATCTCTGCAGAGCGAAAGGATGGACTGAACTCTGACTGGAGGCCGGGCTGGTCCGGAACCACCCCGACAGCCTCCAGAAAGGGGCGTGGTTATAATTTAGGGGCGTGGCCTTGCAGGCAGCAGGAAGAAGTTACCTGTTGAATCTTCCTATCCATTCTCTTCCCAGCCTTTGTAGCTACCCCTAAGAGGGAAGCCGTAAACCACTAGCCTCTTCTGAAAAAGAGGTAAGGGGACGTAGACAAGGGGCAGCGAAGGAGGCTACTGCATTCCTTAGGAGGGGCCAAACAGCTACTTTCTACCTGCTGAGTCAGGTGAACCGTTCCATGGGGGCGGGGACCAGCATATGAGAAAAGGGCAAGGACGGAGGAGGTGTTTATTTGTTCCCTTTCAAGACTAAATTTAGGGCCCTTCGTCTGCAGACCCATTGGCGGACTGTGCCTTGGGAACCCTCTTGGCCTCTGGAAGAGAAAAGAACGGGGGCCAGTTTTCCGCAGCAAAAGGAACGGCCCGTCTGGGCTTCCTCCCGTCTGTGTATTTCCTAGCCCCAAAACGACAGAGCCATATGGCTTCCGCGGTCTGGGGGAGTGCTCCCTGGTGGGGCCCACCGCCCCCAGCCCCAGCCCGGCCGCTCACGGACATCGACTTCTGCTCTGGGGCGCAGCTGCAAGAACTAACCCAGCTGATCCAGGAGCTGGGTGTGCAGGAGAGCTGGAGTGAAGGTCCCAAGCCAGGACCAGATCTCCTCCAGGCCAAGGACTTTGTTTTCTCTTTGCTTGGTAAGTAACCCTCCCAGCCTTCGGGAACTTGCAGCTCTCAGCTCCGCCTCACCCCGCCCCGGCTCTGGATCACGCCTTTACGATCCCTTCTCTTTCCTTAGGTCTCGTTCACCGCCGGGACCTTCGCTTTCCTCCTCAGGCAGAGCTCTTGCTGCTTCGTGGCGGGATTCGCGAGGGCTCCCTGGATCTGGGGCCTGCGCCTCTAGGTCCCTACGCTCGGGGACCTCACTACGACGCCAGCTTCACCCTCCTGGTGCCCGTGCTTTCGCTAGATGGCACTGGGCAGGAGCTGCAACCGGACGTGGGATCCTGTTACGCATGGCTCTTCCTCCCAGAGCAAGTACGCGGAACCTCGGTCCGGGAGGCATGGCAGGATTGCCTAGGACCCCCAGTCCCAGGAGGACGTGATTCGATCCACCCAGCCCAAAGCAAACAAACTCCCAAGGATCCGCAAATCTCCGTGGACCAGCTGCACGGTGACGTCACTGAGCCTGAGGCACACGAGTCTTTGGAAAAATCACCTAGTAATGTTTCAGTGCCAGAATTGCCTCAACAAGACGTAACCGATGTTGACTTTCCCTCACCACTGAAAAAAACGAATGGTGACGTCACCAAAGCAGCCGACGTTAGCCCAGTGCCACAGCCGTCGGAGGCTCGGGAGGCATGGCCCACATTGTGCCCCGCCCAGGTGGCTGCCTGGTTCTTTGCTTCGCTGGCTGCGGTCGCTGAGTCCCTGTTTCCGGTCCCGGGTGCCCCGCGCTTGGTCCACGCAGCCCGCCACGCGGGGGTCACCACCATCCTCCTGGCTACGCCTGGGCCCCCGCGCCGCCTCCTGCTTTTCGACTTGATCCCCGTGGTGTCCGTGGCCGGCTGGCCCCAGGAGGCTCGGAGCCACTCGTGGGCCGGCCCGCTGGCCTCGGAGTCGTCTTCCTTCTACCTGGTGCCCGGCGGCGGCGGCACAGAGCGGCCGGGCGCCTCCGGATGGCAGCTCTGCTTCGCCCGCCAAGAGCTGGCGCTCAAGACGCGCATACCCGTTCCCCTGCTGCAAGCGCACGCGGCGGCCCAGGCGCTGCTGCGCCCGCTGGTGGCCGGGACTAGGGTCGCGGCGCCCTATCTCCTGCGGACGTTGCTGTACTGGGCGTGCGAGCGGCTGCCCGCGCTCTATCTGGCGCGACCCGAGAATGCGGGCGCCTGCTGCCTCGGGCTGCTGGATGAGCTGGGCCGGGTGCTCGAGGCCGGGACGCTGCCCCACTATTTTCTGAGTGGCCAAAAGCTCGGTGCGGGGGACGGCGCCGCTTCGCTGCTCGGGGCGTTGGCCCTGCTTCGCAGGGACCCTGCCCGCGCCCTGCGAGCCGCTGTGGAAGAGGCCAAGGCTGCACGCAAGGGGGGCGGCTTAGCCGGCGTGGGAGGCGGGGCCCATTAAAGACGCTGTTCCTACTAACCTGGAATGTGCTTCTGTTGGCCAGCGGGATGTGGAGGGGACTGCTCTCCCCTCACCTGGGAGACAGGCTGAGCGCCTTGGGCCCGAAGAACCCGTTCTAGAAGGCCTCCTCGCCGGTTCCTCCGCTTCCTCCCACCCTCCTCCCGCCGCATCCCTGGCACAGGTCGTTCCATTCTGGCCTCTCCACTTTCCAAATCTGTGGCCAGCACCCCTCCTGCTCCCGTGCAGCCTCTGGCATCCATCTCCCGCCAGTTCTTATGGTCTTTTCTCTTAGGAGTCAATAGGGATGGGGGTAACATATCTGCTGAAAAAACGTGTAAAGGAGAAAGGTATGGAGACCAGGGACTGACCAATTTGTCTCACACAAAAGCAGAGATATTAAGGAGGCCGGATTTCACCCCAGGCTAGACCTCACCACCACCGCTATCTCTTCAGTTATTCCCCCCACCTTCCTCATCCAGTTCTGTCCTCCATCCCGGGCAGTAGGGTCCCTTTCTCCATTCTCGGGGCATCTGCCATTCCATCTATCTAAGCCCAACCTCTCCCCCCATCCAGAGTTCCATTCAGTGGAGTCGCCTCCTTGTCCCTCCTCCTCTGAACCCCGAGACATGCGAGACATGTCCGCCGCCCCCCTCCCTCCATCCCTTTGGGCCCTTCCCCCCGCCTCCCCCCACCGCTACCAGCCACAACAACACACTCCCCAATCCCCACTCCACCACTCGGGTATAGGGGGAAGCTCGGGGAGGCCCCCCTCCCCGGCCCTCCCCGCCCACTCAGAAGGCAGGGAGGAGGACTTGGCGACAGGCTTTCGTCGTGTGGGGCTGTCACAGGTCGAGGAGCTTTAGGTGGACATGGGGTTCCTCGCCGGGATGTGTGCGCTTCTCCTGCGCGGAGTGGCCCGTTCTCTTCTCCGGACCTGGGCCTTTGAACAACTGGGGGCGTGTTTTTTCCCCTCCGTCGTCTGGACACCCGTCTTCGATGTGTGGAGACGTGGAAGTATTTTCCCACGTGGAGGTGTGCTTTCTCACGAGGGGGTGTGTTTTCCCATGTGCAGGGTGAGGTTTTTTTGCCGCCCTGGACACATGTTGGCTCCCTCAAAGAATTTCTGCGGGGATTTGTGCCCCAGAATCCTGTTCCCTCATGCCTTCTCCCACCTCCTCCCTCCTCCCACCCCCTGGAGACCCTGGAAGTGGTGTGTTCACAAACAGCGACCCTTGGCCACCGGACGACGCAGGGTGGTGCCTGGGAAGTAGCGAGGAAATCACAGCCCCCCTGCCCTGCCCCCAGCCGTCCCGCCCCGGCGAAGCATGTGTATCCCCCGTGGCACAAGTGAGGTGAAGCACGGTCTCCCCCGGCAGGGCTCGCCTTCCACAGATGACAGGCACACATTCCCTGCCGCGGGGAAGGGAGGAGATCCTGCATCCCTGTGCTGCCTGGGAACTTGTCTTCCCCTGGGTCCAGGATGCATTTCTGAGTGGAAACATGTTCTTGCATGTGGATGTATGTTTTCCCATGCAGCCGGCCCCTTTCTCTCCAGCACTTCCCTGCATCTTAGGGCCTCAGGCCCAGCACTTAACTTCTCACACAGCCGGTGTGAAAGGACTTCAAACTGACAGAAGCTGAGGGGGAGGGACAAACCCTGAGGAGATGAGCAGACCCTAAGCTCTGCCCTTCCTCCCCCTCGAGTTCGGGGGGTGGGGGGCTGCGTGGCACCTGCCACCTGCCACCCACAGAGGCCGTGCATGTTTGACCACAGCCCTCACCGCGGTCTGAGGGCAGCCCTTCTTCCCTCCGTCCTCAGACCGTCGCTCATCCGTGCCAAACGGGTGAGGTGGGTTTGAGGGGCGAAGACCCCCCGAAACGTGCCAAGGATTCCTCAGTCCTGGGCCAGGGCAGGTAGGATACAGGAGATGGGGAGGTGGCAGCTAAAGGGGTCCCACCTGCGTCCCTCTTCTCACCATGTCTCTTCCCTCCCTCTCTGCCCCTGTTTTCCCTCCCCCCTTCACTGTCCCCCTCTGAAGCCATCCCTTCCTGGTCTCAAACCAGCTTCTCCCCTCAGCTGCCCACCCCCTCCTTTGACCTGCCCCCTCGTCCCTGGGCCGCCAGGGCTGAAGGAAAGGAGCAGTGGAGGGGGGAGGGGAGGAGAGCAGGGGAGAAAGGCTTTCCCGGACAGGTTGGGGGAGAGAACGGGGTCAGCTGTACTGAGGAACAGATGGAGGGGGCAGTGGGGGATGGCGCTGGGGCAGACACCAGCAGGAAGAATTTGATTTGAAGGGATGTGTGTAAGGTGACTGCCCAAAGAGAAACGGTTTGGGCCTCTGGGGAAAGGAACAATGTCGGGAAGGGTTTCAAGGGACACCAGACGAGAAGGAGCCAATCCTTGTCTGCTGGCATTTTGTGGGTTCATTAGTGCCAAATTTGAATGGGGGGTGGAGTGCTGTCTTCCACTGACACCCAAATCCAGAATCCCTGGTCTTGGCTCCCCAGAACTTTGCCTCCTGACTGTCCCTTCTGCCCCCACCTCCACCCATGGAAACTTAGTTCTTTTCCCACCCCTTCCCCTGCCTGGTCTAGCTCCTTTCCAAACAGCCCTGCCCTCTAAATGCTAGGGACCTGGGCCCTGAACCCTGTAGACAGATGCCCCCCAAACTGGGGCATGGGAGGGGGGCTGGGGGACCCCATGATTCAGCCACGGACTCCAATGCCCAGCCCCTGTCCCCAGAACAACTCCTTGACAATCCCATGTCCCCACCCCAACCCTTCGCGGCTCTGTACACATTTTTAAACCTGGCAAAAGATGAAGAGAATATTGTAAATATAAAAGTTTAACTGTTGGTTTTGCCTGCTGTTATGTTGGGAGGTAGGGGTGGGGCTCTAAAGAAACAAACCTTGGAGAAGGGACTCTGCCAGTGAGGGAGGAGGAGGGGGTCCGAGCCCACAGCCCTTTCCAGTGAACAGCTCTGAGGTCAGAGAGAAAGGGGGAGTGGGTGCTGGGGTGAGGTGGTCATTGGTAATGGGGTTGTTTGGGGAGTTAAGATCAGGACCAGTGTCTGTGCAGAGGTCAGAGCCTGGCGTAGAGGACCAGGCAGGGGCTGATGGGGACAGACACCGAACAGGCCAGAGGGCCTATGGGCTGGTGCAGGTGGCTGGCTACAGGAGAGACACGCAAGGTGAAGGGTTTGGCCTCTGCTAAGCCCTGGCCCAGGCTGGAGGGTCAAACACAGGCCCAGGACTCTCCCTCTTGGCACATTGTGAGGGAGAGCCCCACATCATTGTGACCCGCTTACCCCCAGGAGCCTCTGGGACAGGAAGGCGGCTGGTGGCACTGTGGGCACAGTGGGCTGGGAGTCTAGGGGCTCCGGTGGCCCTAGGGACTCCCATGGCCATGGCTGAGCGGCCCCGGCCCGAGTGGGCCTCGTGTCACAGCCCCAGCACCAACAACTGCCAGGACCTGGGCAACTCCATCCTGTTGCTACTGGGCCTCATCATCTGCGTTCACATTGGCATCAATACGGTGACACTGGTCAGGGTGGGGCCGGGTGGGAGGGTGCTGGCAGGATGGCTGGGGGGCAGGCCAGGTGGCTGGGGCCTGCCTGGGGTCACTGTGTCCTCCCCCACCTAGGTCTGGCGCAGACTCCGTGGCTTCTTACACCACGTGTTTCGTGTTATTTGTGAGAAAGGTAAGTGGAGGATGGGGAGGTTGGGGAATAGGAAAGGCAGAAACCAGGTGTTGTAGCCCTGACCCTAAGCGGGCCCCTTCCCCTCCCGCTCCCCCCGCTCAGACCCCATAACTACGCAGCTTCTCTTCCTGCACGCTGCCTCTCCATCCCTGGAGGAGCCAGGCTCCCCACCAGCCTCTCACCTGTCCCCGATCCACAGAAGCTTCTAAGTTATGCTCACCTGGGAAGCAGACCCAGCCCCCGAAGCAGAGCGCCCCTGCAGTCCGCCTTCGGTGCACCATGGACCCTGTGAAAATGGCTGTGTCCCCCCCACCCACTCGCCGCCGTCGCCGTCGAGACTCTTCAGCACGCCGCGCCCACCGCCCTATAGCCTGGACCACTGACACTGACAGCGACGACGAGAAGCCCCCACGTCAGCAGACAACAATCTGCTCCCACAACTGGGATTGCCCCAGGGACTGGGAAGGCCTTCAGTCCACCCAGGGGTTCTGGACTCCCTGGGCCCAGGATGCTGTGGAGCCGCCTACCCAGACCATCCGCTTCCAGCAAACTGTAGAGGGAAGGCCGCTCAAAAGAGAGATGCAGTCAGAGCTGGGCCTAGAGGCCTACGTGTACCCTGTGAACCCCCCGCCCCACAGCCCTCAGGCCCTGAGCCACAAGAACAGTGGAGGGGGGCCCCAGGCAGAACAGGAGCAGTGCTCGCCAGCCCAGCCACCCATCCTGGGCCCGGCCCACGTCCCAGACATCCCCCGGCGCCACTCCTCAGGGCGCGTAGCCTATAATGCCAGAGACGTGCGGCGGTGGCTGCGGGAGCTGACCAGGGAGTTGGAGGCCCTGTCCCACTGTTACCCCCCGGTCTCTGGATCCAGCACGGCTGAGGGGACGGGAAAGGCCTGGGTATACCGTTCCCTGACAGAGAGGTGACTGGGAGAAGAATAAAAAGAAGAGAGGAGGTGGTTTGTGGTGGTGTGGGGGGTGCCAGGGCCCACACAGCACCCAGAAGCCTGGTTGCTAAGGAAATGATCTCCCTGGCAACAGGGCCTAGAGAGCCCTGAGGACCCTCATCAACCTCTTGGCCTCACCAGGCCCTGTCCTCAGCCCTTTCCCAGGCCCTTCTTGGTTCCAAGGCTCCCACCTGCCTCTACTCTGTTCTTTAGTGCCCAGGGAAGCCCCCCAAATCCCATTCCAGATCCCCAGGCAGTACTGCACTTGAGTGGAGACCCTCATCCCCATGGCCTCAGTCTCTCAGAGGTCCGGCTCCTACCAGAGCCCAGGTTTAGGCTGCAACTACAGGTGAGGTGTGGTCCCTCTGAAGCCCTGGTTTCTTTGGGGAGGGATGGCTGAGAGTGAGGGTACCCAGGCCCTCACAGTTCCCCAGTCAGAACCCGAAGCTCCTGTACACTCAAGAAGGCTTGGAGCGGAGGATAAAATATTGAGGACACTCGCAAGGGCTGCCTCCACACAGCCCTCTGTGACCTCACTCCTCTGATTAGCACTTCCATGTCACAAATGAGGAGACTGAGGCTCAGAGACGCCAAGTGACTTATTCATGGTCACACGGACACCAAGGATCAACTTCATGGCCTCAGACACTCCGTCCCCCTGCTCCCACAAGTAGATTCCCATTGCTACTGAGTCAGCCTGGCCCATCAGAGTCTCTTCCCACCTTCCTCAGTTTCCCATGTAAACTCATCAGAATATTGCATCCACTGGACAGCAGGGAAACCCAGGCCCTACCTACTTCTAGACGGTTGGGATCACACACACGCACACAACTTGGGAACAAGGAGCCAGGTCGAAGGGACTAGACGTCACCTTCCATACCAGATGGGTTCCTGGAATGTGAACAGATAGGCCTTTTATGAATCACCCTGCTTCTCTGTTCATTTTCATTTGACTAACGTTATTGATCATTTTAAGCTGATTCCATTAAGTGGGTCTATATTGAGCACCTGCTATGTGTTTGGAGTCTTGATGGAAAATGCCCACTGGCTGTTTCTATTTCTTTCTTTCTTTTTTTTCTTTTTGGCCATGCAGTGTGGTTTGCAGGATCTTAGTTCGCCAACCAGGGATTGAACCGGGGCCCTCAGCAATGAAAGCACGGAGTCCTAATCACTGGACCTCCCGGGAACTCCCTGTTCCTCTATATCTGTTGAGATGTTCATTGTGCAAACAAAATGACTTGAGGTTCCCCCGGTACCACTTTCACAGACCCCAGCAATGAACCCGGTTTATAATAGTAGATTCCTTTTGTCATATCAACAATTACATCTATTTTGTGCTTTGTGACTTTCATGTGGTTTTCTTAAGACAGCAGCTAACCGTTTTTCAACTCGGAGGGTTGGCTCAGTGGGAGGACAGTTGGTTAGGAAGGAGAGAAACCATGGTTGGGGTTGGTCTCTGGCAAAGGTGGCAAACCCTTGCTCTGAAGTGAAGGGGCCAGTGGGCTCAGTGACCACCAACACCTAAGGCTGCAACCCCTGGCCAGGAAGGGGTGGGTACAGTGGGTGCTAGAGGGGTTATGACTGGGAAATGGGCAGGACAAGGAGGGGATGGTGCAGTGGGGCGACCCCAGAGGGGACTCTTACTGTCACTCATCCATCTAGTCACCCTTGCTGCTGGCCCCAAGCAGGCGTCGGTGGGGAATCCCAACAGGCTACATAAGCTGCCATAATGTCTCGAACAATGAAATGGAGGAAATCCTTTATGCATGATTCAGTCCCTATGAAGACTGTCTCTCATCTGTAACAACCATGTTTGCAAATCAAGTTAAGCATGGCCCCATGGAGACAGAAGGACAGACTGAACTCTGGGGACTAAGCTCCATGGAGTGGGAGCCGAGGGCAGAGATGGCCACATAAAGGGCCAGCTGAGTGGATGAAAGATTGGCCACCTCTGCATTGTGACTCCCTGCTACGTGCCTCATTATGACCATGCTCCCTCACCTGTTGGTGGGTGACCCCAGGTCCTGGCATGAGTGCAGTGTGGGTAAGGGCCGGTGGGGGGGGGGCGGCCCAGGTGGCCCTAGGAGCCCCCACCATGGAAAACCAGCTCTGGTATGACAACCTGGGGTGCTGCCATCAATACCAAGAAAGTACCCAGAATGTGGAGGACTTCCTACTCCTGCTGCTGGGCCTTGTCATTCTTGTCAACATTGGGATCAACATGGCAGCTATGGTCAGCGATGGTTGGGGACCACCAGTAGGGGTGAAGAGGGCTGAGGGTGGGAACCAGCTGCAGCCTGCACCTCCGTCTGCAGGAACGGTCTTGGCTGGGACGGGGGTGAGGGTAGAGAGCCTGGCCTTCATTTTCACACACCTCCCCCCAGATATGGCATGGGCTCCAGAATGCCTTAGACAAGACCATCTATTGGATTAATCAGAAAAGTAAGTACGGAAGACAGGTAGGGGGCACCCCGCCCCCGCCATTCCCAGGGCCCTAGAAACCCAGGCCCCCAGGTTCCCAACCCTGAACTCTTCTGACAGTTGCCCTGCCCTCACGGACTCTCGCCTCCCCCAGATGAAATCTCGCAGGCTTGTGAAAGTTCCCCCAAATATCCTCCAGCCAAGGCCCGAGACGTCCACATCCACTGCACCCTGGACCCTGTGGAAGTGAAAATGGCCCGGCCCACTTGCTACTCCTCGTCCTCCTACCATCATCTCCACAACCGTAGCCGCAGCTGCAGCCGCCGCCCCTGCAGCCACCAGCGGAGACCGAAGAACCGCAGACAATTCCCCTACAGCCGCTCAGTCTTCCATAGGCTGCCTCGCAGCCACAGGATGTCACAGCTGCGGCTGATGCGCTCCTTCGATCGGGAGGACCCGGACTCCTACCTGGAGGAGGGGGATGACCTTTCCTTCCCACAACCCAAGCACCCGCGGGGGTGCTGGGGAGGGCTCTACCAGCGGATGGGCCTGCCCTCCAACGTGGGCCTCTGGGGCCGCCAGGGTGGGATCCTGGCCAGCCTGCCACCACCCTGTCTCTACCTGTCGCCCGAGCCGCGCCGCATGCCCAAGCGTGTGGAGGCCAAGTCCGAGCTAAGGCTGCAGTCCCTCGGGGCTCCCTGCTCACCATCCTGCATCTGGGGCAACGTGGAGGCTGACCAGTGGCCCTCGTCTCCACCACCCCCCCGACGGCTGCCCCCTAACCCCTCGTGGGTCCCTGGGGGGCACAGCACTTACCCCTCAAGGGGCCAGCTCCCGTATGACTCCTGGAATCAGCGGCGGCGTGGTCTGGAAGGCTCTGAGCCTCCATCCGCTCTGGAGCCTCGGGGCTGCCGGCCCGAAGCCCGGCAGCGCAACTCCCCCCAGGCCCACAGACGGAGCCTCCCCAGCAGTGCTCACAGCCAGCCCAACGGCAGCCCGCACCCCTCCACGGAACACTTGAACTATTCCCGGGATGCCCACGAGGTACGGCGCCGGGCGGCCGAATGGGCCGAGATGCTGCCCGTGCGGCGCCCTCTGACCGCCTCCGCCTCCCTCACGGTGCTGGCCGAGGCCTCGTACCGGCGGGCCCCGGCTCCCAGCTCAGCCCTGCTCGTCCGCTCCTCCCAGCCCCTGCCCGACGTCCAGGCTACCGAGCACCTTCCGCCCCGGCCCACCTTCATGCCACTCAGCCGGGACCCGGGGGGCAATGCCAGCTACCAGGTGTATGACAGCCTGGAGCTGAAGCGGCAAGTGCAGGAGAGCCGAGCGCGGGCCAACTCGCTGCCGCCTTCCACCTCGGCCTCGAGGCCCCCTCTGCACGGGCGCCAGACTGGGAAAATGAACTGACCAGCAGCAAACGGGGGCGGGGGCGGGGGCGGGGGGCGGCAGGGCATGGAGAGAGGAATAAAGAGCGCCAGAGTCCAGGAAACATTGGTGGTCTGTGGCTTGGAAGCGCCACTCCTTCTGCCAGCCTGGGTCCCTGCCCTTGGCTTCCTGCAATAAGAAGCCAGTGTCCTCTTCTTGGCCTGAGGGTCCCCTTGGTTTAGTGGCCACAGTCCTGCCAGCAAGCCCCTCCTGGTCCTATACCATGCACTAAGGAGATCTGCAGCTGCAGACTCCAAACCACTGGTCTCTAGGCACCTCCTCTGTGTCTCAGCTGTCCCTGTCCCCAGAGAGCCTCATACAAGAAGCTGCTTCCAAACTGGGAGGTTCCACATCTGGGCAGGTCCAGCTCCACGCCCAGTGAAGGGCATGAAGAAGGCTGAGGCTCTGGACTCCAGCCAGGCCTTCCCCAGGGCTCTGAGGCCAAGGTCCTCCTAGTCTCAGGAGGGGCCAAGAGATGGAATGTGTCATTTGAACAAGTGAGCCAGAGGGTGGTGAGTGAATGATTGACCACTCGAGGGGAGGTAGGCCGGCCTCCGGGCCCTGTTTGACTGTCCAGGCTCAGCTTACCTGATTACCTGGTTACCAGCGAATGCCACCCTGGGCCCTCCTTTTCCTCCCCCTCCCTCATTGTGACCCCAACCACCTGCCCCATTATGACCCAGTCCTTCTCCCCCTCTGGCTCCCAGTGAGTATGTGGAGGCCAGGGGGCCCAGGCAGTCCTGAGACCTGCGGCCATGTGTGAGCAAACCCACTACCGAGCCCAGCCGTGCTCTGGCACCAACCCCAGGAAATGCCAGGAACTAGGAGACTCAATTCTTCTGATCCTGGGCAGCTTCATCTTGCTCAACGTGGGGATCAACGTGGTGACTCTGGTCAGGGCAGGATCTGGGCAGTGGGGTTAGGGGAGCCCTGGGGTCTTGAAGGGGCTGAGGTGGGAGGGCTGCTGGGGTGTGGCCGGACAAGGGTTGGATTTCAGGGCTCACCCTGCTCCCGGCCTCCCCTCCTCCCCTGCTTCCCTCAGCTCTGGAGGCATCTGAAGAGCTCCTTGCGGACACTCTTCCGTCACGTTTTCCCCAAAGGTGAGTGGGCGCCAGCGTGGGCTCAGGGGATATGGGCCTGTCCCCTTTCTTCTATCCCTGCCTCGATTCTCAGCCCCTCAGGAACCCAGGCCCTGTCCCATCTCGCCTTTCCCCGCAGACAAGGAAGCCAGCTGTGTAGGCAGCCATCGCATGTGCGTGCGCTGCTCCGTGGATCCCAAGAACCTGTGCTCAAGAGTTCCTTCCCGCTTCCGCCATCGCCCAAGCTTCCTGCTCGGGCACCCAAACCACCTTGACTCG
This sequence comes from Balaenoptera ricei, assembly GCF_028023285.1. NCBI lineage: Eukaryota > Metazoa > Chordata > Mammalia > Artiodactyla > Balaenopteridae > Balaenoptera > Balaenoptera ricei. Next base: position 41,595 of record NW_026777976.1, read on the forward strand.
TGGATGCCAGACACAAAACATGAGAAGGCTTCTGGGTGCTGCTGGAGGCCGCCTCAGTGTGGACGGGCTGGGGCTCCCATGGAGGCTCCACGGGGACTGTGGAAGGAGGGGGTAGTGGGCGCTGGCGAGGCCCCTCCGGTCACAGCCTTAAAGTCCCGAGCCACCTTTTACTCCAGGCAAGAGACATCTTCCAAGCTCCGCAGGATGAGCAAGGTGGACGTGCTTCCACTCCGCCTGCCCCAAGAGAGCAAGACGAAGACCCCAGACTATGACCCAGCCCAGGCCCCAGCCCGGGCCCAGACCCGCCCCCCAGTTCAGCCCCCTGCGCATGCTCCTGCCAAGGCCCAGACCTTCTCCTCAGCCCACCCCCCTGAGCACACCCCCCCCCAGGCCGAGAGCTGCTCCCGAGGCCACGCCCATGAGCACACTTCCGCCCAGGCCCAGGCCTTCTCCCCAGTGGACCCCACTGGGCGCACACCTGCCAAGGCCCAGAACTTCTCCTCAACCCACCCCTCTGAGCACGCCCCACCTCAGGCCCAGACATGCTCCACGTTCCACCCCCCTGAGCACACCACCCCCCAGGCCCAGACCCCCTCCCCAGCCCTCACCCCTGGGGGCAGCCCTGCCCAGGTCCATGGCCCTGAGCATACCTCAGCCCATACCCCAGCCCCGGCCCAAGCCCAGGCCCCCTCAAATGCCTCAGCCCAGTCCCTGGGCCACACTTCTGTCTGCACCCTGACCCATGCTCATCTGACCTATACCCATGCCAACACTCTGGTCCCTCCCCCACCTTCGGCCCCAGTCCCTCCCCCAACTTCTGCCCCTGCTACTACTCCTGCCCTAGCCCCTACACCAGCCCCTGTCCCGATCTCTGCCACAACCTCTGTCCCAGCGCTGGTCATGGCCCTGACGACCACTCCAGTCCCTTCCACCACCCCTACCCCCATCCTAGCTTCTATTCCCTCTACCTTGTCTGCCTTCAGCCAAGGCCTCTCCTCCGGCCAGGTGGTCTACGATGCCCGCAGGGTAAAGCAGAACGTGGTCCATGTGTGTCCCCCTCAGAACTCTGGGTACTCCAGAAAGGACTTGGGTACCGTCTCCAGGCCCCAAGAGGGGCATGGTCTGGTGAGCTCTGGTACAGCTGAGCAAACACTGAAGCAATGTAGTGGGGACAGTGCCAAGCCCTCCACAGGATCCATACTGGGTTACCTGGAGTCGGGGAATATGGAATGGAAGATCTCAAATGATGCCAAAGACAAATTTGTGCAGTCCAAGACCTTCCCTTACTGCAGCTTCCATCCTTGCAGTTCTGAGAAGAGAAACACGGACCCCCAGGCTCCAGTCTACCCCAAATTCCTGGTGTATTCCAAGGATGCTGCACCTTCTCAACCTTGCTTCCATTCTCCAACCAGTGCCCAGAGCTCACCATGCGCCATGCCTCCACCATGCACTCTTTCTCTGCCTCTTGTTTCTCCCAGATCCTTTGTCCTTCATCAACACAGCAACCACCAGAAGCCCTCCGCCTTAATACAACCCCCCAACTTTCCCCCAACCTCCAAGTCTCCTCCGTCTGTCCTCTCTTCCCAGGGCCCCATCCCTCCCCAGTTATCCACGACGTCCCAAACCCCAAACCAGCCCCAACCCCCTGAACTTCGTGAGAGTCTAGACCTCAACCAAGGCTCTGTCCTCCAAAGGACCCCAGGCCCTGCAAAAGATTCCAGAAACCCAGGCCTTACCCCAAATCCAGGCCTCCACAAGAACCCTCTAGGAACTGACTCTGTCCAAGCTTTGGGCCCACATCAGACCCGAAAGTTATTTAGATCTGAGGCAGGTCCTCGAAAGGAGGATGCAGGGCAGCACATACCAGGGACTTCTGTCCCACCCAGTCAGAACTCCTGCTCTCCCAAGGCTCAGGTGACCTACAATGACCTGCAAACCTTCTCAGAGGTACCTGTGCTGATTGAGCTGCAATCATCCTCCCGGCGAGCAGGCGGCCAAGACTGGGTGTACCACCCCATGGATACAGTTCCTCCAGCCTGCCAGAACTATCGCCAGATGTCTACGCCTCCCAAGACCAGCTGGAAGCCCTACTGTCCTGGGTCAGGCACCCGGCTAGGGCATGTGGTCTTTGACGCCCGCCAGAGACAGTTCAGAGCGGGCAGGGACAAATGCGAAGCTCTGTCTCCCAGGCGCCTTCACCGAGAGACATCCAACAACTCACCGGAGACCATCAAGGAGTGGGGATATCAGGGGACAGATATGCATGAGGAATAAAGAGACAAGAGAAGTGTTCTGTGGTTGTGTGAGGACATCCACCCCAGCCCCATCCCACAGGGCCTGATGAGGACCTAAACTATCCCTGCTTTCCCTCCATCGCTGTCTAGCTAAATCCGCTATCCCCAAGGCCCTAGAGCTGCATTGTCAATTACAGTAGCCACTAGCCAAATATGCCTATTAGAATATAAATTAGTTACAATTAAGGAAAAGTAATTCTGTTAAAAATTAAGTTAAAAAGTTAAAAATTCTCTTCCTCAGGGAACAGAATTTCCCTGGCGTCCAATTCTGTTCCCTGGTGGTCCAGTTGTTGGGACTTGGCGCTTTCACTGCTGTGGCCGCGGTTCAATCCCTGGTCGGGGAACTCAGTCCCTGCAAGCTTCATGGCTTGGCCAAAAAAGAAAAAAATTCTGTTCCTCAGTGTCATGATCTTCTAAGTGCTCAGTAGTCACATGGAGCTAGCGGATACTGTATTGGACGGCACAGATTTAGAACGTTTCCGTCATCATGGAAAATGCTATTGGAGAGCAGTGCTTTAGAGTTTAGAGCAATTTTCCTTTCCCTGTCACCCACCCCCAGCATCTTAAAGCTCCCCCAGAGCCCAGAGAACTTAGTTCTTTCTGGGGTGGCTCAGAAGCCACCCTCTGGGGAGGAGGTAAGATGTAGGCATGGACACCCAACGCCTGATTTCCCCAGACTGTGAGAAAGAGCCCAGGCTTCAGTTTTCCTGATCTGGTCTCTTGGGTCACGACCAGAGGTATGCAAACTTGCCTCCCCCGTTCTGGGCTGTGTTTGGGGCTCGTGGTTACTGAGGGAGAAGACCTCTCTTGGTCAGTGACTAGGAAACCTTGTGTTTTAGGCTCCCCAAATTGAGCCTTGGATTCTGACGGTGCCCTCCTTCATAGGCCTCTAATTTTCTCGAGGTGTCTCCACTTAATTTTCTTGCCCATGGACTTAGGCCTAGTTCACTGTGGAGACAGACCCCTGGGAAAAAGGAATGTAAGAATTCCTGGTCCAGCATGCATTGGTCTAATCTGTGAGCGTGTCTCTGGTGTCCTATCTTTCTGTCCTATTATTCTGGCTCCTAGTTTCAGCCTGGACTTAAGCTGTGTCCATGATAGCACTGGCCGCTGAGAGCAATTTCCTTCCCCTCATAATTTCTCATTGCCCTGCCCTAGCCCAGCTGGAGTTTCCTCTGGACTTGATTTTCAGTCCTGATAACTCTTCTGTATACACACATAAGCTGCGAGATTGCAAAGTGTTTTCCCTGCCACCACTTGTGTGTCTGAGGTGGGCAACACTAATATGTCCCTTCCCTGAGTCAGATGTCCATCCCTGGGTCACTACAGGCACACTATCGGTGTGTTCTTGTCTAACATCACCACCACCGATTCCAAGGAGATACGTCCCAGCGGGAGAGCCCATTTCCAACACCTCTCTGGCTCAGCTCTGACCTTGGACAAGTCATGTGCAACCTTTCTAGGCTTGCAGTCTCACCTCTAAAATGAAGTTATAATTGCATGCAAGAACCCTTCTAGATTTAAATGACCAGGGCTCCTCTACTCCCAAGTGAGATGTGGAGTCCCCTATTTCTCCGCATGCCCTAGTGTATGTCCCTCATTATTATTGTTTGCTATTCAGATCCATCCTATTAGGCCTCTGTTTTAACCCCAAGGAGTGTTTGTGCGGTTGACCTGGCCTTGTAAAGACACAGAATAGTTTATCTGCATAGAAACTACAACTTCCATCAGGCACTACTTGAACGGAACCGGAAAGGATGTGGCGGCGTGGCCCCAACGCCCTGGTAGTTTTGAAGACAAACTACAACTCCCAGGATAGCCGCGAGATCTCTGCAGAGCGAAAGGATGGACTGAACTCTGACTGGAGGCCGGGCTGGTCCGGAACCACCCCGACAGCCTCCAGAAAGGGGCGTGGTTATAATTTAGGGGCGTGGCCTTGCAGGCAGCAGGAAGAAGTTACCTGTTGAATCTTCCTATCCATTCTCTTCCCAGCCTTTGTAGCTACCCCTAAGAGGGAAGCCGTAAACCACTAGCCTCTTCTGAAAAAGAGGTAAGGGGACGTAGACAAGGGGCAGCGAAGGAGGCTACTGCATTCCTTAGGAGGGGCCAAACAGCTACTTTCTACCTGCTGAGTCAGGTGAACCGTTCCATGGGGGCGGGGACCAGCATATGAGAAAAGGGCAAGGACGGAGGAGGTGTTTATTTGTTCCCTTTCAAGACTAAATTTAGGGCCCTTCGTCTGCAGACCCATTGGCGGACTGTGCCTTGGGAACCCTCTTGGCCTCTGGAAGAGAAAAGAACGGGGGCCAGTTTTCCGCAGCAAAAGGAACGGCCCGTCTGGGCTTCCTCCCGTCTGTGTATTTCCTAGCCCCAAAACGACAGAGCCATATGGCTTCCGCGGTCTGGGGGAGTGCTCCCTGGTGGGGCCCACCGCCCCCAGCCCCAGCCCGGCCGCTCACGGACATCGACTTCTGCTCTGGGGCGCAGCTGCAAGAACTAACCCAGCTGATCCAGGAGCTGGGTGTGCAGGAGAGCTGGAGTGAAGGTCCCAAGCCAGGACCAGATCTCCTCCAGGCCAAGGACTTTGTTTTCTCTTTGCTTGGTAAGTAACCCTCCCAGCCTTCGGGAACTTGCAGCTCTCAGCTCCGCCTCACCCCGCCCCGGCTCTGGATCACGCCTTTACGATCCCTTCTCTTTCCTTAGGTCTCGTTCACCGCCGGGACCTTCGCTTTCCTCCTCAGGCAGAGCTCTTGCTGCTTCGTGGCGGGATTCGCGAGGGCTCCCTGGATCTGGGGCCTGCGCCTCTAGGTCCCTACGCTCGGGGACCTCACTACGACGCCAGCTTCACCCTCCTGGTGCCCGTGCTTTCGCTAGATGGCACTGGGCAGGAGCTGCAACCGGACGTGGGATCCTGTTACGCATGGCTCTTCCTCCCAGAGCAAGTACGCGGAACCTCGGTCCGGGAGGCATGGCAGGATTGCCTAGGACCCCCAGTCCCAGGAGGACGTGATTCGATCCACCCAGCCCAAAGCAAACAAACTCCCAAGGATCCGCAAATCTCCGTGGACCAGCTGCACGGTGACGTCACTGAGCCTGAGGCACACGAGTCTTTGGAAAAATCACCTAGTAATGTTTCAGTGCCAGAATTGCCTCACCAAGACGTAACCGATGTTGACTTTCCCTCACCACTGAAAAAAACGAATGGTGACGTCACCAAAGCAGCCGACGTTAGCCCAGTGCCACAGCCGTCGGAGGCTCGGGAGGCATGGCCCACATTGTGCCCCGCCCAGGTGGCTGCCTGGTTCTTTGCTTCGCTGGCTGCGGTCGCTGAGTCCCTGTTTCCGGTCCCGGGTGCCCCGCGCTTGGTCCACGCAGCCCGCCACGCGGGGGTCACCACCATCCTCCTGGCTACGCCTGGGCCCCCGCGCCGCCTCCTGCTTTTCGACTTGATCCCCGTGGTGTCCGTGGCCGGCTGGCCCCAGGAGGCTCGGAGCCACTCGTGGGCCGGCCCGCTGGCCTCGGAGTCGTCTTCCTTCTACCTGGTGCCCGGCGGCGGCGGCACAGAGCGGCCGGGCGCCTCCGGATGGCAGCTCTGCTTCGCCCGCCAAGAGCTGGCGCTCAAGACGCGCATACCCGTTCCCCTGCTGCAAGCGCACGCGGCGGCCCAGGCGCTGCTGCGCCCGCTGGTGGCCGGGACTAGGGTCGCGGCGCCCTATCTCCTGCGGACGTTGCTGTACTGGGCGTGCGAGCGGCTGCCCGCGCTCTATCTGGCGCGACCCGAGAATGCGGGCGCCTGCTGCCTCGGGCTGCTGGATGAGCTGGGCCGGGTGCTCGAGGCCGGGACGCTGCCCCACTATTTTCTGAGTGGCCAAAAGCTCGGTGCGGGGGACGGCGCCGCTTCGCTGCTCGGGGCGTTGGCCCTGCTTCGCAGGGACCCTGCCCGCGCCCTGCGAGCCGCTGTGGAAGAGGCCAAGGCTGCACGCAAGGGGGGCGGCTTAGCCGGCGTGGGAGGCGGGGCCCATTAAAGACGCTGTTCCTACTAACCTGGAATGTGCTTCTGTTGGCCAGCGGGATGTGGAGGGGACTGCTCTCCCCTCACCTGGGAGACAGGCTGAGCGCCTTGGGCCCGAAGAACCCGTTCTAGAAGGCCTCCTCGCCGGTTCCTCCGCTTCCTCCCACCCTCCTCCCGCCGCATCCCTGGCACAGGTCGTTCCATTCTGGCCTCTCCACTTTCCAAATCTGTGGCCAGCACCCCTCCTGCTCCCGTGCAGCCTCTGGCATCCATCTCCCGCCAGTTCTTATGGTCTTTTCTCTTAGGAGTCAATAGGGATGGGGGTAACATATCTGCTGAAAAAACGTGTAAAGGAGAAAGGTATGGAGACCAGGGACTGACCAATTTGTCTCACACAAAAGCAGAGATATTAAGGAGGCCGGATTTCACCCCAGGCTAGACCTCACCACCACCGCTATCTCTTCAGTTATTCCCCCCACCTTCCTCATCCAGTTCTGTCCTCCATCCCGGGCAGTAGGGTCCCTTTCTCCATTCTCGGGGCATCTGCCATTCCATCTATCTAAGCCCAACCTCTCCCCCCATCCAGAGTTCCATTCAGTGGAGTCGCCTCCTTGTCCCTCCTCCTCTGAACCCCGAGACATGCGAGACATGCGGCCTTGTCTCGGCTCCACCTGTCTCTAAGACCGTCCCCACTCCCTGCCTCCAAGGAACCCCAGGGTTCCGCCCGCCCAGCTTCACCCCCCCCATCTCTTTCCCGGAGTCTCCGCCCCCTGCCCCGCCCCCGGGCCGGCTCTCGGAGGAGGGGAGAGCTGCTGTCGCCGCCGCCGCCTCAGCTTCCCACAGCCGCTACCGCTGCCGCCGCTGCCGCCGCTCCGCTTGGTCCAGCCGCCAGGCCCAGTGCTCACTTCGCCAGACCAGGGCGCTCTGCGGAGACACCCTCACTCCTTCCTGGGGTCCGGGACGCCTAGCCGGGCGTGGGGGGAAGCTCCGCTTGCGGGGTACAGGGAGGGAGGAGCCTGGAACCAGAGCCAGCGCCAGCCGTCCCCGGATCGACAAGACAGGACAGGTTGAGGGGCGTCGGGGAAGGAAGAGGGGGTGCTATAGGCAGTCCCGGGGAGGACAAGGAAGCCCTGTCGCAGAAAGCTCTGATGCGCTCTGACTTATAGCGGGTCTGTTCACATTTGGGGACCCGTGACAACGTGGGTGCACTCCTCTCTCGGGGGGCTGGTTGGATTGGAGGGCGTGGGATCTAAACAGCACCAGCTGTCCCCGAGGAAATTAGGGGCTGCCAGAAAAAAACAAAAAAGCCAAAAACCTATGCTCCTTATTCCGAGGTGACAGAGGGCCCTCCAGACAACCACCTGGTGTAACCACTAGGAAGGGCGGATTTGGAGGTGACTTCAAAAGGAGTGGAGGGTAACAAGGTGAGGAAAGGGGCTCAGCAGCTGGAACCCTGTGCCACTAGAAATGGGGGTGACTTGGTAAAAACCGGTATCGTCCAGAGACAGGGTCTGGGAACCTCTTCTTGCTGATTGGCGACAGTCTGGATATTTCAAGGCATAGTTTTTTGGGGATTTCAGTGAAAAAAAGTGGGGGATTCTTCACTTAGAGGGTGGCAAAGGAAAAGACACCAAGGTTGGGTTCTTCCTAGACACTGGCAGCACCCCAGCAGGGGTGGGGTGAGCTAATATCCCCAAAGCTAAGGACCCACACCCTTAAAATTACAAGAGTGGCTTTGGCAGGAGTGCAGGGCCCGGAAATAGGGTGGAAAGGTGCCTGGGGATATTGGAACCACATCCTGGAAAATTTGAGGGTCTTGGCTTTGGGATAGTGTTAGTGGGGGACAGGGACACTGGAGATCAGAGAAGGGGGAGTTTTCTGTGGGGGGCAAAGGTCGAGGGTGGGGTCAACTGAGAGGTACATAGGCTGCTGGGTCTGGCGAAGCTAGCACGAGGCCCAAGGGTGGGAGCTGGTGCCTGGGGTGGGGGTCGTCTAGGGCTTATCCTCAGGTCCCGTGGGTGAGGCGGCGAGTCGGACCGGAGAGGCAAGACCATGTCCTGGTGAGCTAGCGGGCTTCTCTGGGGGGTCCCAGCGCGCTCCGGGAGCCTGCCGGTTTTGGGGTGTCTCCTCCCGGGGCGCCATGGCGGCACCGGCCAGCAGCCTGATCCGGCAGAAGCGGGAGGTCCGCGAGCCCGGGGGCAGCCGGCCCGTGTCAGCGCAGCGGCGCGTGTGTCCCCGCGGCACCAAGTCCCTTTGCCAGAAGCAGCACCTCATCCTGCTGTCCAAGGTGCGACTGTGCGGGGGGCGGCCCGCGCGGCCGGACCGCTGCCCGGGTGAGTGGCTGGGGCGGGGTCTCCGGGCCGGGGGTCTCTCTGCCTGGGAGGTTGAGGCCAGGGACTCGGAAGAGCGGGGCCCGACTGACGGCGGCTCCCCGAAAGTGAAAGGGGGTGCACCTGGACCACAAACTCTCGGCCAGACGATGCCTCAGTTTCCCTTCTCTCTCGCCCATAACCCCGAGTCTCCTTGCTTTCGAGGGCAAGGGGAAGGCTTGAGGGGCTAAGCCTGGTGCCCCGAAGCCTGGCAGCTCCCGCTCGCCCCCCCTCCCAACACACGAGTCCCCACCCCCACCGTCCTCTGCCTACGTGCGGTCTCTCGCGATTCTTTCAATGCCGAGCGGAGGGGCCTGGGGGTTCCGGACGCCTGGGTCACCCCGAGGGTTTCTGCGGCTCCGGCAGCCCCGCCCCCGCCCCCGCCCCGCTTCTCCCGCTCCTCCGAGCCTTGGCTCCGTTCCTCCTCGCCGAGCTTGCCTGGCTCGGTACCAATCTCCCCAGCTCTCCCCGGGGTGTCCTTGCAGCTACCTCGCCAGTCCGCCCCTCTGTGCGCCCTCCTCCCGTGACCTGCACTTCAAGAAGGGAGCTGGGCACTCCCCCATGACCGCCTACGCGACTCCGAAATCGGGTCCCACGGGCTCAGGGGACCCTCTGCCGCGAGCAACTCAGACACACTACACGGCTGGATACCCGCACGGAGACTGGGGGTCGTACCATCTACGAGGGGGTACCGGGAACTCGGCCGCAAGCGCCGGGGGAGGAGAGTTGTGAGGGTTAGCGTGTGGTCCCCGTCCAGGTGCGACAGGCGGGAAGTCCCTCTGGCCTCGCTCCCGCCCGCTCCCAGCTCCCCTAGGGGGAGACCCCCCCGCCCCCCGCTGGCGTCCTCCTCCCCCCGCCGCCGGCCCTCCGCAGTGGTACGGTCCGCAGCCCACCCTTTGAGTGGGACCCAGCCCCCACGTGAGTCAGCCTGCCTCACCAGCTCCCTGGCCCCCTCCCCCATTTCCTTGGTTTGCTACCGAATATCCCCCATCCCAGGCGGGTTACCTGGCTGAAGGGGAGAGGCTGAGCCTCAGGGAGGGCTGGGCCCCCGCGAGCCAGCAGACTGACAGACAGACAGACAGACAGATGGGTCAGTGTCAGACAGGCCGGCGCTGGGCCAAGGCGAGGCCCGCGAGAAGCGAGCGGCAGCCGCAGCAGCAGGTGCTGAGTCAGCGTCAGGCCCAGTCCCACCCCCACTCCTGAGGGGGCGCCCCTACCCTGGGGTCACCTTACTGCCCCCCACATTCGCAAACACACTGCCGCTTCAGCAGCTCTGCCTGTCTCCCTTTGTCCTCTGCCTTTCCATGTATCTCTCCCCTTCCTCTACCTTCTTCTCCCCTCCCCCCATTCTGGTTGAGCTGTAGAGTAGGAATTAAGCCTTTAAATAAATTTCAATCAATTAAACTGAAAGCTGGTTAGAGGAAGCAGAAGGGACCCACACCCCAGCTTCCTCTGGAGTCAAAGAGAGGTGGGAGAGACCTTGCTTAGAGGGTCAGGGAGCTGGGGCCCTGGGACCCTCTTCCTTCCCTCCATCCTCCTTTCTTTCTCTCCTCTGATCCCGCCAAGTGTAGCAATGTTTCTGGGAACAGAGATGTCATGTTCCAAGATGAATGTCTCTTTCTCCAGAGCCTCAGCTCAAAGGCATCGTCACCAAACTGTTCTGCTGCCAGGGTTTCTACCTCCAGGCGAATCCCGACGGGAGTATCCAGGGCACCCCAGAGGACACCAGCTCTTTCAGTGAGAGGGGAAGCCAGCTGCTGGGTGGGAAGGGGGAGAGCAGGCATAGGAGATGACAATCCTATTGTGGCTTCAGGTTCTGTTGTTTTCAGTCTGGCTCTTTGACCCCGCAAAGGAAGAAGTAGAACTGGGACCAGAATTGAGGGGGGGCTCAGATGGGGATTGGAGGCTTGGGGTACTGATACCTCTTCTCTCCACCCCCAGCCCACTTCAACCTGATCCCTGTGGGGCTCCGTGTAGTCACCATCCAGAGTGCCAAGCTGGGTCACTACATGGCCATGAACGCTGAGGGGCTGCTCTACAGCTCGGTGAGACAAGGGGGCAGAGTGGCCTGGAGTCAGGGGACTCCCCTAGCTACAGCCTTCCCAACTACAGATATTTTGCAGCTCAGGGCCTCCTCTCCCTCCAGCTCTTGCCGACACCCTGTCCTCACTGCCCGCTCCCAAGCACCTCCTCTAGGGTCCCTCCAATCCCTTCTCCTCCAATAGCCTCCTAAACACCCCCAGGCTCTTTGAATGTCCAACTCTTTCAACCTTTTAGAACCCCTGTGTCTTCTCCAACCTCCTCTAGACCTCATTATTACTCACTTCCCCAGAGTCATTCAGGATACTGGGGAAGGATTCAGGAACTCCTCCAAGCAGAAATTCTCTCCAGGTCCCCTGGATGGTGAGAGGTTGGGAGTAGAGCAGAGAGAAGTTATCTTCTTATTCCAGGCCCCCAGAAGTCTAGTTCCTGGCCCTCGGGGGCCACCAGACTCTTCCTCATCCTCCCTTTCTCCCAGTTCCTGCGTGGGCTCAGAAGTTGGCTCTCCCAGTCTCAAACGTATGGATTATATCCTGCCTTGTTCTTCCCAGGGCTCCCTTCTGTTCAGTGATGCGTCTTTTTGTCTTTCTGTCTGTGTGTGCCTTTCTGGGTCTTTGTCTCCTCAGCCACATTTCACAGCTGAGTGTCGCTTTAAGGAGTGCGTCTCTGAGAATTACTATGTCCTGTACGCCTCTGCTCTCTATCGCCAGCGTCGTTCTGGCCGGTCCTGGTACCTGGGCCTGGACAAGGAGGGCCGAGTCATGAAGGGAAATCGAGTCAAGAAGACCAAGGCAGCCGCCCACTTTGTGCCCAAGCTCCTGGAGGGTGAGTATGGACCCCCAGGGAAGAGGTGGACCACATGGGACGGTATTGACCTTGACAGGGACATTTAGTGACACACAGCTAAGGGGCTATAAGTGTTTTAAGAGGACACATGCTATGACAGGTCAAGCCAGGAAGGCTCTGGCCTTTGGAGGTTTGGGAAGCTCTCCTCCTGTGGGTTCCCAGAGGAGGATTGTAGGGGAAGGGAGCCCTTTCAGAGCTCTCTTGGTGCCTAACTCTCCTTCCTGCTCCTCTCTCTCCCCTTCACAGTGGCTGGGTACCGGGAGCCTTCTCTCCACAGTGTCCCTGAGACCTCCCCTTCCAGGCCCCCTGCCCCCTGCCATGCAGTCCCCGGACTGGAGGCTCCCTACCCTCGCCACCACCACAGCCTGTCTCCCAGCCCTGCTTCTGGCCCTGCTCTCACCCCTGCTGCCACGCTCATGCCCTGAGCAGCCAGGTCCCACCAGGTGCTCTACCCAGAGGGAGCCTAGGGGCCGGCCGTGACTTCCGGGGCTGCTGAGACCCTCAGATCCTTGGGCCCGGGAAAGGGGTCAGAGAGGGGGGATGTCTGAAAATGGTCCTGGCTGATCACTTCTTTCCTTCCACACTCACACCCTCCAAAGCCTTTTCCCGAGATGGCGCGGGGAGTTCCAAAACTGACAAAACCAGGGCATAAATCTTCCGCACCCCGGGCTCAGGCAGTTCCTGGAGCCCTTTGCCCTTTTCATGGCCACCAAGCCATAGATTTATAGGTCCACTGGAGCTCAGGATTAGTTTCCTTCTTTCCCTACTCCACCTTTTGCCTTGTTCCAGACAGATTCTGGAACACCAGGCACCCCAGCCAGGGCCATTTCTGCACTCAGGGTCTGTGCTGGAACACAGGCATGCTGCCAGGCTCTGTTCTGGATCCATCAGGCTTCTGTCCTTCACCCAGATGGACCCCTGGTTTCCAAGTGGAGAGAGGCTGGATTTGGGCCCTGTCCAGCTGTTGGTCTTGGCCTGAATTGAGCCAGTCTCAGATCACCACAGGTTTAACTTTCTTACCCCAGAGACACCCAATTCTAGAGCGTGATGTTCTAGACACGTACGGAGCCATACTTCCTTCTGAATCTCAGCTCTAGGACATAGACCACGACTCTCAGCCCTTCCCTCTAGGATGGAACTAGAGCCTATATAGCCATGTTATTGCTCTAGAGTAAGAGTTCTAGACCCACGCTCCCACCTTCTCTAGTGATACCTGTTAAGCAGGAGCTCTGGAAAGGACCCAGCTATGATTCACAAAGAACTAAGTTCTGGCTGGATCAAGAACCACTTCTTGTTTTCCCTAGACAATTTTCCAAAAATCTTATTCTTTCTATAGAATGCTAACCTTCTTTTTTACATGCAGTTTCTAGCTCCTGCAACTCAGCTGGGGTCCTGCCAGGGAACAGAGGCTGAGGAAGGGCAGAGGAATTTTGGAAGGAATCCCTGGCTCATGGAAGAGCAGCTAGGATGGGGAAGGGGCCAGAACTATGGCATGACTGGACCTGTGCCTGGGTTGGGGGGACATGAACACTTAGCTACCTCAGCAGGAATTCCTTCCAGGTCCCCTTTAAAGCTGAGGTCTTTAGGGTAATGGGTCTAGAATAAAAAAGACAAATGGGACATAGCTTTGACCCCCCCCAAATGAGGAGACCCCAATTCAGCAATAAGTCCCACCCTTCTCCCCTACAGGTCAGGCCAAAGAGGGTGAGGGCCTCTTGGTCTCTAGACCTCATACACCCCTCCAGCTTCTAACTGAATAGAACTTGCTTTACCTCAGCTGGATGTTAGGTACCCAAAAAGGCTCTGCTCCCAGGGGACCGGTCTCCACTCCATGCTTTCTCAATTAAAGACGATTTATACAATTGAAGTGTTGTCTGCCATCTGTGGGTAGCAGGCTTTGGCAGTTGCTCGGGGAGGGATCAAGTCGCAGGGGCGGGGCGGGGCGGGTGGGCTGCCCCCCAATAACAGGTGCACATTCCTGGGCGCCTCGTCACTTCCCCTGCGCTGGCTGTCCTGGCGGCTCATCCAAGCGGACTCACTGAGCGACGCGGGCGGGCTATGACACCAGGGGCGCTGCTGCTGCTGCTGCTGCTGCTGGGGGCGTTGGGGGCGCCGTTCGCCCCGGGTAAGTCTGGGCCTCAAAGGGGCAGTGACAGGGCCAGAGGTCGTGGCCAGGAACCAGAGCTTCACTCAGTTCTCTCCTCCTCCAGGCGCCCGCGGCTCGGAAGCGGAGGGCCGACTCCGTGAGAAACTTTTCTCGGGCTATGATAGCTCGGTGAGGCCGGCGCGGGAGGTGGGAGACCGCGTCGGGGTCAGCGTTGGTCTCAGCCTAGCGCAATTAATCAGCCTGGTGAGGGCGCACGCGGGGAGTTAAGGTCTGGCCCACCAGCCGGCTGGGGGCGTGGCTTTAGGCAGGGCGGGACCCAGGGACCACTGGGGGCGGGGTCCGGGGCGAGGCCAGGCTGGGAGACTGACGGGCGGTTGGTAGAGATTGGGTCGAAATCGGACCAATGGACGACCTGTGGGCGTGGCTGCTGGACGGGCCAGGATTGAGCCGGGCAGGATGATGAACGGGCCTGTGGGCGGATCTCACAGTGGAGCTGGGGCCGATGGACAGGCCGGAGAGCGGACCTGGAGGCGGGGTCACAGGCTGGGGCGGACCTTGGTGCCGGACAGGGTCAATAAACAACAGCGGGCAGAGATTCACTCCGGCCGGGGCCGGGACTGGGACTGGTAAATGAACTGGCGGGCTGTACGGCCAGCAGGAAGTTTACGAGATAGAGGCGGGGCTTAAACCAACGCAGCTTATAGGAGGTGGGGCTTGAACCCAAGAGGGTGCGACTCAGAAAAAGAGGGGAGTTTCCAGGGAGAGTTTACCCACCGAGCCCCTCATTTCTCTACACTGACATCATATCTACCCTTTAAACTTTTCCCTTCTAGAACGAGAAGGATGAGGAGATGAGCACAAAGGTCTACTTAGACCTGGTACGGACACCCCCGCAGGGTGGGAAAGGGCGGGCGTCCCGCTGCCTTTACAATTTTCTCGAATGTCCCGTCCCGCACAGTAAGATTTTTTTTTTCTTTTTTTTGCATCACGACCTCAGAAAACACATTTATAACTGAAACAGAAGCTTCAGGAAACAATAACTATCTTTACTATGGGAGCTGCATTCCATGTGTTTTTCATTCTAAATTTTTTTTTTTTTTAACATTGGTTTGGGGCCACTCATTTGATTCCGGACCTATGAAAAGGGTCGTTAACTGCAGTTTGAAAACCACTGTTTTAGAGGCTAGCGTGCAACCCCCTCGTTTTTACAGAAAGAAGAAACTGGGGCCCGATGAGAGGGAAGGGGAAATTAGTTGATAGGGTCCCAAAGAGTGCAGGTGGAGTCTTAAACAGAGCCCCGGCCTCCAGAACCACAGACCATGCCTGCGCGGCTCTCTTCCCTTGCACTCCCTGCCCGGGCTTCCTTCGCACATCCCAAGACTCCTTCCAGCCTCCAGCCCCAGACGGCCCCTCAGCCTCTGCTTCCCTAGGAGTGGACTGACTACAGGCTGAGCTGGGACCCTGAGGAGCACGAGGGCATCGATTCACTCCGCATCACTGCCGAATCCGTGTGGCTACCAGACGTGGTGCTCCTAAACAAGTGAGGATGTTCCCAAAGTCTGGGAGGTGGGGCAGGGCCTCTGGAGGGGCGCGGCCTCCGGAGGGAGGGGCCTGATCCCAGATGAGAAGATTCTTTCCCTGCAGCAATGACGGAAATTTTGATGTTGCTCTGGACATCAGCGTCGTGGTGTCCTCCGACGGCTCCGTGCGCTGGCAGCCCCCGGGCATCTATCGCAGCAGCTGCAGCATCCAGGTGTCCGGGCCCCACCTGGGAAGCTCAAGGCGCTCCTAGAAACCCTCACTCAGACATCCCTCCTCCATTATCCCCATGACCCTCACGTCTCCCTTACCCTTCTGATTTTCCGTTGAGTTTCATCTTCTCTGTCCACTTTCATTGACTTCCAGTCTTCCTCAGTGACCCCCCCCCTCCATTGTCCATGACCTCCCCACATAACCTTCTTATTCCTCTGTGACTCCACTTCTCTGTGATCTTCCCCTGGTGGTCCCCATCTCCCTAGTGCCCCATATCCTCTGACCCCTGTCTGCCCTGTGAC
Source organism: Balaenoptera ricei (assembly GCF_028023285.1). NCBI lineage: Eukaryota > Metazoa > Chordata > Mammalia > Artiodactyla > Balaenopteridae > Balaenoptera > Balaenoptera ricei. The sequence goes on from NW_026777976.1 coordinate 57,317, forward strand.
CTCCCCAACTCCCCCAGCCCTGACCAGCTCTCTGGCAGCTCTAGTGACTCTCCACTCCATCCAGGTCACCTACTTCCCCTTTGACTGGCAGAACTGCACCATGGTGTTCAGTTCCTATAGCTATGACAGCTCAGAAGTCAGCCTGCAGACTGGCTTGGGTCCCGATGGGCAGGAGCGGCAGGAAGTGCACATTCATGAAGGCACCTTCATTGGTGAGTGGGCATGGCTCCCATGTCCATGGGCTTTATGATTTCCAGTTTCTAACAGGCTGATAAATATACTCCATCAGTGAGTCCCTGTGGGTTCAGCAAGATAGGTATAACTGTCTATATTTTGTGGTTATGGAAATTGAGACTTGCTCATTTATTAGAGATGGGCTGTCCAGCCCAGGGACCATAGCTAGCCCCTTATTACATCAGTCCCCCCTGCTCTAGGATGTGGCAGAGAAAGCCATATCTGGGAATTCCCTGGCGGTCCAGTGGTTAGGACTCCACACTTTCACTGCTGAGGGCCCGGGTTCAGTCCCTCATTGGGGAACTAAGATCCCACAAGCAGCGCAGTGGCGCGGTGAGGCAAAAAAAAAAAAAAAAAAAGAAAACAAAGCCTTATCTGGCACCAACAAAAACAGGTTCCACATCTGTGTCACCTTCTCTTCTCCCCCCTCCGCCCCCCAAGAGAATGGTCAATGGGAGATTATTCACAAGCCTTCTCGGCTAATCCAGCCTCCAGTGGATCCTAGGGGAGAGGGGGAAAGACGGCGTGAGGAAGTCACCTTCTACCTCATCATTCGCCGGAAGCCTCTCTTTTACCTGGTCAACGTCATTGCCCCATGCATCCTCATCACTCTTCTGGCCATCTTCGTCTTCTACCTGCCACCAGATGCAGGTAAGGGGGGAAGGGGCCCAGCACTCCTTCTTACCAATAGCTCAGCTTCTTCCTCTTCCCCCATAATACAGGGAAGGTTTTCCTGCCAACTCAAGCCTTCATGAACTGTGCTTCAGCAATCTCACCCAGGTTTTCCTTTCAGGAAGAGCCTTTGCCTCTGCATCCAGATTTCCCCTCCAACCTCAAGCTCTACCTCCCCTCTGCTGCTCACTTCTCCGCACCCAGTAACTTCTGAACTCTTCCCTTCAGAATCCTAGGGTCTCATCCTTGGAACTGCCACTCCTCTGACCAACAAACTCCCAGGCTTAGCTAACGCTTCCTTTCCCTTTCCCCATTCCTGGCATCCTCCCTCCCCCACTTGTCAAATGCCTACTAGTCCCTTAACCTCCTATCTCCCTTGGAAATAACAGCCAACATTTCTCTGGGAGACAGCACAATATGCTAACAGAGTAACCTTGGGCAAATTCCTTAATCTCTTAGTGTCCTAATCTGGAAATAGGACAGTCGTTGTCCCTCCCACATAGGACTATTTTGAGGATTAACTGAGTTAATAGAACTATGCCTGGTACTCTGTAAGCTTTGTGTTAAGTGTAGGTATAGTCTTTTCTAATTTTGAGCACTTGCTATAAGATAATACAAATAATGTGTTACATATATTAACTCAGTTCTAATCTTCACAACTCTGTGAGGTAAGTACTGAATTGTCTTCCCATTTCACAGAGGGTAAGTGAGTTTAAGTCATTCACCTGACATTACACAGAGAGAGGCAGCGTTGCTATTCCAACCCTGGTTAGTACTAGTCTGATTCAGAGACTGATATCCTAAACTCTCGTATTCAAAACATGCTTTCCTGGGAGTTCCCTGGTGGCCTAGTGGTTAGGATTCCGGGCTTTCACTGCTGTGGCCTGAAAAACAAAACAAAACAAACAAAAAACACGCTTTCCTTCTCTCTGTAATCAAGCCCTCTCTCAGTCTAGCGAAGGAGAGTGATGCAGCTCTAGAACACACTTCCACATGTAACTTCTTCTTCCTGGAGCAAGGCAAATCTTGGAACCCAACATTACAGGACTAAAGTAGAACAGACCATAAAAGTTATTTATTTCAATACCTTCCGTGAAGTTTGCAGTGCCTGTTGTATGCCACAGTAATAACCAGCCACCTGGCATATTCTTATATACTTGGTTTCATTTTTAGATCCTTCGATTTGCTATATAGCTCCTGCTACAGGGGTTGGTCCATTCATTCATGCAACAATATTTGTTGAACATCTGTAACATGCAAGGCACTGGGAATATATCAGTGAATAAAACAGACAAAAATCCCTGGTCTCATGGAGTTTATATTCTAGTGGGGGAGACAGTCAGTAAACATAATAAATAAACCCATTGGATAGTATATTATTATTTTTTTAATTAATTAATTAATTTAGGCTGCATTGGGTCTTCGTTGCTGCGCGGGGGCTTTCTCTAGTTGTGGTGAACAGGGGCTACTCTTCGTTGCAGTGCACGGGCTTCCCACTGCGGTGGCTCCTCTTGTTGTGGAACACGGGATCTAGGCGCACGGGCTTCAGTAGTTGTGGCACACGGGCTCAGTAGTTGTGGCTCGCGGGCTCTAGAGCGCAGGCTCAGTAGTTGTGGCGCACGGGCTTAGTTTCTCCGCGGTATGTGGGATCCTCCCGGACCAGGACTCGAACCCGTGTCCCCTGCATTGGCAGGCGATTCCTAACCACTGTGCCACCAGGGAAGTCCTAGATAGTATATTAGGAGAGGTCAATTCCTAAGAAGGAAAATGAAGTAGGAAAAGGGTTTGGGGAGGATGAGAATGGGGGTAGGGGTTGCAATTTATTTATTTATTTAGACAATTTTATTGAAATATAGTTGATTTACAATGTTGTGTTTCATTTCTGCTGTACAGCAAAGTGACTCAGTTATAGATATATATATTCTTTTTCATATTCTTTTCCGCTATGATTTATCACAGGGGTTGCAATTTAAAAATAGGATGGTCAGTGAATGCCTCACTAAAAAGGGAATGTTTGATCAATATTTGAACAAAGACTTGAAGGAAGTGAGAGAATGACCCTGGTAGATATCTGGGGGAAGAAATTACCAGGAGGAGTTAACAGTGAATGCAAAGGCTCTGAGGTGGCGTGTGCCTTGCATATCCAAGAAATAGCCAATGTAACTGAATGAAGTAAGCAAGAGAGAAAACAGTAGGAGATGTAGTCAGAGAGCTAATGGGAAGGCCTTGTAGACTTCAGTAAGGACTCTTATGCTAAAGGCGATGGGAAGCCACTGGAGTGATATGATCTGATTTACATTTTAACGCGATCAATCTGGCTGCTCTGTTGAGAACAGTCAGCAGGGGGGCAAAGGATGAAGCAAAGAGGAGGCCTTTATAATAACTCAGATCTGAGGTAATGGTGGCTTGTACCAGGATGGTAGTGGTAGATGTGATAAGTCATCAGTTTCAGGATATCTTTTGAAGGTAGAGCCAATAGGGTTTGGTATGGATTGGATATGGGATGCGAGAGAGGAGAGCTGAGAATGACTCAAAGGGATTTGGCCTGAGCCACAGGAAAGATCGAGTTGTCGTTTATGAACTGGGGAACACTATGTGGGGAGTCGGTGGTGAGGGAATTAAGTTTTGGACATGTGAATTTCGAGATGTCTATTGGACACCCAAATGGAGAGGTTAAGTAGGCAGGTGGATACAAGTGTGGAATTTAGGGGAATCAGTCCAGGTTGGAGGTATAAATGTAGGAGTTATTTGCATGCAGTTGGCCCTTCCAAAAGCCTGTCCTTGAGTGAGCTGGAAACACGGTCACTGATTATGCCAGGGAGATTGCTTTCTGGCAAAGCCTAATCCTCCCGCCTTCCCCTCTGTCCCCCAAGGAGAGAAGATGGGGCTCTCGATCTTTGCCCTGCTGACCCTTACTGTGTTCCTGCTGCTGCTGGCAGACAAAGTGCCTGAGACCTCCCTGTCTGTCCCCATCATTATCAAATACCTCATGTTTACCATGGTCCTCGTCACCTTCTCAGTCATCCTTAGCGTCGTAGTCCTCAACCTGCACCATCGCTCACCCTACACCCACCAAATGCCCCTTTGGGTCCGTCAGGTAAGAAGATCTCCTCTCCAACCTGTGTTAACTCTCAATCCTAGTATTTGGCTTTTTGTCCCGGTATCGCTCCTCCCTCCCACCAACTTCAACCTTCCCTTTCACAGACCTGAGGGAGAACTACAACTCCTGGTAGAGTGTCAAAGTGCCAAGGTCTTTGGGTGTTGAAATGTTGCCCAATTAATTTTATCCTCCCATCATTAACATTGCGTAGATCCCAGACTCTCTTCATCAATACTGCCCATCGTGGGTCCCAAGGAAGCATTCTCAGGGTTAGGTACTATCAGGGTGGAAGCCCTCAGAACTTTTCTTTCCAGTCAGGATGCCTCCTAACCCACTTAAGAACTCTTGGGCTGTGTAGTTGCATTTCATCTGTGGGATGCATGCACGCATGCGCAAGAATGGGCACGTGCCGTGGGGGTGGTTGGCGGCTTCCCTTCTGGTCTGAAAGCATAAGAGCCCCCTCCAACACGCCTCTTCTTCTACTCTGCAGATCTTTATCCACAAACTCCCTCTGTATCTGGGTCTGAAGAGACCCAAGCCTGAGAGAGACCAGATACCGGAGCCACCTCCTATACCTCTCAGGGATTCTCCAGGAAGTGGCTGGGGTCGGGGAACAGATGAATATTTCATCCGCAAGCCACCAAATGATTTTCTCTTCCCCAAACCCAACAGGTAGTATCTACTCCCCATCGCCCACGTAGAAGGGAGAGGGAGAACTACAGTTCCCAGAAGACTGTGCGCAGGCAGGCGTCCTAAGCTCCCGGAGGATGTCGTGGTTGAGCATCATGGGAGTTGCAGTATCCCTTCTGTTGCCCACTTTGCGGGGAGGTGGGGACTAAAGCGTACGGGAATAGGAGGAATTGCGGAAGGCTAGAGAGGGCGCCGCTGTCAGAGGGAACCTGAAGGGCTCTCTCACGTTTTGAAACCTGGACGGGCGTTGGAGGAGGGAGTTGGGGCGGGGCCTAGAGCACCCGCGCAGGCCGTCTTTGCGCCCCGGTCGTGGCCAAACAGACTCGCCTCTTTCAGGTTCCAGCCTGAACTGTCTGCCCCGGACCTGCGGCGATTTATCGATGGTCCAAACCGGGCTGTGGGCCTGCCTCCCGAGCTACGGGAGGTCGTTTCCTCAATCAGCTACATCGCTCAACAGCTGCAGGAACAGGAGGACCACGACGCGGTGAGTCCGAAGAGGGTGGGCCAAGGCAAGGCCTGGGTGGCCTTGGCTCCACCCGCAAATT